>NW_026046048.1:0-159190 GCF_023898315.1 Schistocerca nitens
AATACATCACATTTGTCTATGTTAAGGGGACAGTTGCCACTCCCTGCACCGGGTGCCTATCCGCTGCCGATCGTCCTGCAACCTCTCTGTATACTACATACAGCACATCATCCGCGAAACGACGCATGGAACGTCCGGCACTATCTACTAGCTCATTTATATGATATGAATTGTGAAAAGCAATGGTCCCATAACACTCCCCCGTGGCACGCCAGGGGTTACTTTAACGTCTGTAGACGTCTGTCTCTCCATTGATAACAACATGCTGTGTTCCGTCTGCTAACATCTCGTCAATCCAGCCACACAGTTGGTCTGATATTCTGTAGACTCTTACGTCGTTTATCAGGCGACGGTGCGGAGCTGTATCGAACGCCTTCCGGACGTCAACGACAATGGCATCCACCTGGGAGCCTGTATCTCATATTTTCTGGGTCTCATGCGCAAATAAAGCGAGCTGGGGGTCTCACACACGATCGCTGTTTCCGGAATCCAACATGGATTCCTACATAGTAGACTCTGGAGTTTCCACAAACGACATGATACTCGAGCAAACAACATGTTCTACAACACATCGACGTCAGAGATATGGGTCTATGGTTTTTGCGCATCTGCTCGACGACTGGGACTACCTGTGCTCTTTTCCAATCATTTGGAACCCTCCCTTCCTCTCCAGAGACTTGCGGTACACGGCTGTTAGAAGGGGGGCAGGTTGTTTCGCGTACCCTGTGTAGGAATCGCGAATTGGTAATCCCGTCGGGTCCGGCGGACTTTCCCATTCCTCCTTGGACACTTATTTCGATGTCAGCCGGTTTCTCGTTCGTGCGAGCATTTAGAGACGGAACTGCAGTGCGGTCCGTCCTCTGTGAAACAGCTTTGGAAACAGGTGTTTAGGTATTTCACAGCTTTACGCGTGTCATCCTCTGTTTCAATGCCATCACCATGCCGGAGTGTCTGGATATGCTGTTTCGAGCCACTTACTGATTCAACGCAAGACCGGAACGTCCTAGCATTTTCTGTCAACGTCGGTACATAGGGTTTGTTCTACTTTCGAATTCACTGAACGCTTCACGCATAGCCCTCCTTACGCTCACACTTTGGACATCGTTTAGCTTCTGTTTGTCTCGGAGGTTTTGGCTGCGTTTAAACTTTGGGTGAAGCTCTCTTTGCTTTCGCAACAGTTTCCTAACGTTGTTGTTGTAGTATACCACGGTGGGTTTTTTTTCCCATCCCTCACAGTTCGACACTCGGCACGTACCTGTCTAAAAACGCATTTTTACCATTGCCTTGCACTTTCTCCATGAACACTCAACATTGTCAGTGTCGGAACAGGCATTTGCCTTTTCATCTGTCGGGTCGTCTGCAAATCTGCCTTCTATTACTCTTGCTAGCCAAAACAGATAGATACACCGTCCTCCCTGCAACGGCCTTATGATCACTGCGTCCCTGTTCTGCACATACAGAGTCGAAACACGTTCGGGTCTGTTTGTCATCCGTAGGTCCACGATGTTATCTCCACGAGTCGGTTCTCTGTTCATTTTGCTCGAGGTGATTTTCGGACAGTGCACTCAGTATAATGTCACTCGATGCTCTCTGTCCCCCTACCACCCGTCCTGAACATCATCTGAGTGTCCCAGTCTATATCGGGTAAATTGAAATCTCCACCTAAGACCCTAACATGCTGAGGAAAATGTATGTGAAATGTGTTTCCAAAATCCGTCTCTCCGTTGTTCTGCCACTAATGCTGCTGCGTCGGGAGGTCGGTCAAAGGAGCCAATTATTATTAAACCTAGCTCGGTTGTTGGGTGTAACCTCCACCCACAATATTTCACAGGAACCATCCACCTCTACTTCACTACAGGATCAAAACTACTACTCAAACAGCGACGAACACACCACCACCGGTTGCATGCAATCGAGCCTTTCTAAAACACCGTCTGTACCTTTGTGACAATTTCGGCAGAATTTATCCCTGGCGTCAGCCAGCTTTCTGTACCTTATCACGATTGCAGAGCTTCGGTGCTTTCTCTGTCAGCGCTTGCGGTTCCGGTACTGTACCAACGCAGCTTCGACAGTTGACAATTAACAAACGATACCGATTGCTGCTTGGTCCCCGCACCCGTTGAGGCTGCTGTTGCCCCCTTTCTGTACTTGCCCAAGGCCATCTAACCTAACAAAACCGCCCAGCCCACGCCACACAACCCCTGCTACCCGTGTAGCCGCTTGTTGCGTGTAGTGCTCTCCACCTAAGACTATAACATGCCTTCGACATTCGCAGTGTACAACACCTTAGGTTAGGGTTGGCGTCGCTTGGGTTAGGTTAGGTTACGTTAGGTGGACGTGGGTTAGGTTAAGGGTTAAAGTTAGGTTAGGCGTCAAAGTTAGGTTAAGCGTTCGGACGTGAGGCGTCAGGTGGCCGCACCTACCTTACGGCCGGACATCTTAGGTTAGGCTAAGGGCGCCGAGGTCACGTTACGTTCACCTTCGGGCGCCACACGTAGCTGTCACAGGTAGGTAGTAGTTCGGTCGGTCGGTCGTCGGCAAGCCGCAAAAAACTACAGACGACGTCGACAACAAGACCGAGCAGGAGGCAGATATATACCGAGCGCCAAAGAGACCGACCACACACACACACACACACACACACACAAAACAACAAACACCACCCACCGGCCAAAGGGGCACCAAAAAAACCCACAAAGCCGAGCACCACACGTCGCGACCAGAGGCAACCCGCAACCGCAACGGCGCTTTCCGCACCGGGCCGGATGCACGTACGACAACACCGCTACCCGTACACAAGGCCTCCCATTGCACACAGCCGCTCTGTGTTCAACATCATCAATGGCGCGCCCGCGGCTCGTCGCGGTCGCAGCCATGACGCCGCCGCCACTTTTGCACCAACACATTCACGCACCGCAAAACAGCTCGCCGACCCACCGACACAGCACAGCCGACAAACAAAAACAACCGCGGCGGCGGCAACAAAACAAAACAAACACCTCGCACCAAGCGTCCGACAGAAAACAAACGGACAGGCACACAGGCCTCTGCTAACGACCACGACACAGCGGCACGCTGCCCCTTTCCCGCCACTCTCGATTCACAGCGCACGCGACCCCGTCGTCGACGACGACACGCGACGGGCTCGCTTCCCGCAACCTACACCTTTCCGCCACTACGCACGGCTCCACCCGACGCCCGTCGCAACGGCACTACTGCACGCACTATCACCCCCGCCGCCGCCGCCGCCGCCGCCGCCTCCTCCTCTCTCCCCCTTCCCGTACACAACAACACAGCCAAAAACACACTCACGACCCAAACATAACAACATGGCACGTGCATCGGCGCACACCCCCAACCAGTCACCGTCGACACAACCACACGCAAGGCACGGAAAAACCGGCGTCCTTCCACGTTGCCATCAAAGCAGCACAAACAACCACACAGGAGGAACCACCAACAACTGCCGGCCGGCCGGCAACCACCAAACGCACATTCCCGCTCGCCACCACACACCTCTCGGCAGCCGTTTCGCAAAGACATGACATGACATGACGCGACATCATCGCATCACGGGCGACGCACGCACACCGACCCACTTTCCCGCCCGTCTCTCTCTCTCTTTTTCTTCCGACGCCTTCGGCCGAGCACACACGTACGTGGCACAACGCCCAACACAGTCACACACAGTCGACAGGCGCACGCCCAGGCACGCAACGACGCAGCGCAGCAAAGGCGCCCGCGACACATACCTCCTCTCCCGTCTCGCCGCCGACCGCCAGCCAGCCACTCGCAATGTGCACTGGCCAACCGGACACACGTCCACCGCGCCGCCTCCGACCACCCGCCAGGGGGCGCTCACGTCCGCGACAACAGCGCGGCCCGCCGCCGGGCGGGCCCAGCCCGGCCCAGGCGGCGCGCGCTGCTCTGCACTCGGCGCGCCGCGCCACACATCCTGCTGCAGACCGGGCTCGTCTCTCTGTACGCGTCTGCGTCTGCCCGCATCTCATCTTCCTGCGCATCAACACAAACGAGGCCACGTGAGCAAACCCCCGTCACAACGCCACATCACGCACTGCCTTGTCGACCGCCTAAATAAATGCACTCACCCACCAGCCATCCGCTTCGTCCTCTTCTTGCTTACTCGTTGTTCGTCGTTGTTGCTGCTGCACCAGCACCAGCACCAGCACCGGCGGCGGCGGCGGCGGCGGCGGCGGCGGCGGCGGCGGCGGCAGCGGCAGCGGCAGCGCACACAGCCCCCAGCCGGCCGCATCCGAGGGGGCCCCGCCGCCAGCGTCGCCTCCTTGGGCACAGGTGCGGTGCTGTGGCCGCCCATCCAACCGCATTTGCTGGCCGTCCCAGCCGCCAGGCAGGCGTTCCCACTGCCGCGCACCGCCTCTGCTGCAGAAGACGAACAAACGAAACGTACAAACATACACGCACCCGAAGCGTGGCCACACACGGACGGGACCGACAGGCTCCAAGGCGACCAAACGATGGAAAAACAAACACAAAAACAAAAGACACGCGAGCGAGCGAGCAAGCACGCAGTCGCCTCGCCTCTGTCCTCCCGCCCCCGCCCTTCTCCCCACCACATGCCCACAAACACCACCGCCTGCCCGCATCTCCACATTCGCCCCCTCCATTTGTTCCCTTGCGTTCGTTCCTTCCTTCCTTCCATGTGTCTGCGTGCGCGGCGCCTCTCCAACATCCGCCGTCCGTCCGTCCCGTTTTCGCCGTACCACACGCCACCGTCGGCGCCGCCTCGCCTCCTCCCAGTCCACCACCGCCGCCGCCCCTGTCCGCCCCGCACACCACCATACACCGCTGCTTGTCCCGGCCGTTGCCACCAAAGGCGCCAGCCGCAAACCGCGCCAAACGCCGCAGCGCGCGTGCGTCCTTCCTTCTTGCTTGCTTCTCCGTGCCGACGCTGCCTCTATTCCCGCACCCATTCGGCCGACAAGCACTGGCGTCGACGACACAGCCGTTGGGCTCCGGCACTGCGCGTACCGGAGTTACACGCGCACCCCCCCTCGCGAACGCACGACTCATTCTCTTTGTTGTTTCTCCTCTTTCTTACGTCTTCGTTTCTTGTTTGTTTGTTTGTTTGTTTTTTTTTTTTTCCTCCCACCGCCGCATGTGACACAATGGCCTCCCTCCCCCTTTCGTTCGTTGTCGCCGCTTTGTTTCTCTTTCTCATTGGTGCACGTCCGACGCGCTCCATTTCCACCACACCACGGCCATCGGCCTCCTCAACGGGCAGGCGCAGTGTGCCATTCTCCGGCGCACAAGCACACCGCGCGGCTCGCTCTCCTCGCCCCCACGCCACGCCACGCCACGCAGCACAAATGATGCTGTCTCGCAACACGACACACGGTGCGCACACCCCCGACCACGCGGCTCTTAAAAGGCATGGCACCGGCGACATGCGCCGCCCCGGCCCGCATCCGTCGTCTCACGTTCACTGCCGGCCGCGTCTGAGGCTACAACCGCACCACAACAACGGTCCCCTCCCGGCAACACATTTGTTGCACAAACACAACCGCCGAGCGCAGCGCGAGCCACCCACACGCGCCCTCCCCGTCTTTAAAAGCCTCCGCGTCTCCTTTCTCCTTTCGCGCCCCTCCCATCTCCCGAATATGCCAGCAGCGGTGCCACTACCGCGAAACGGACACGCCTTCCGGGCCACATGCAAGGGCACGCCCACCACCAACTACTGCCATATTCGCGGACGCAGTTAGGCAACACGCAACGCACTCTCCACCTACTTTCTCTCTCTCGTCCATTCTCTTTAAAACACACGAACCAACCAACCACGGCTAACACACTTTTTCGCGACACCTTTGACTGCGTTATCTTGACCGTGACGGCAGCTATCGACCTTCCAATTCCCCACTAAACACACACACACCCCTACATACACACCCTTCGCTACACCGGACAACAACAGCGTACACAACAGGAGGGCACACGAAACGGCAGGCAAGGGCAACGCATTCTCATAGATTCCTCCTCCGAGCCATGTCGGCGAACGTTTCATCCGGGAAGGCAATGCAATTCAGCCGTCACCACGGCCGACACCTGCAGCCGCGCCGTAAACGCCTTTCAGTGCGGCTGCAATGCACGGGAACGTTCCGTTGCTATAGACAGCGCCTCTCCGTTTTTCCCTGCTTCGTTTTCCGGTGATTGCTTCTCCATTTTGTTTGTTTTATTACTTTCCGTTCCCCTCCTCCACCATTGTTTCCGTCCCCAACAGTTTTGCTCATTCCACACGTTCTGCCCAGACACGACACTCGACCGATCAAAGGTCAGCCTTTCGTCACCGTTCGCGGCGCCGACGGTGCCACAGTGCGACTGGTGTGAACACCGACACGTTGCCATGACGCCGGTGTACCGCGCCGATATTGACAGTTACTCAGAGCCGCCGGATCGGATCACATCACCGACACACCTGCCATTTCACACCGGGGGACACAGACCAACGAAACGCGTGTACGCCCATAACAACAAACAACGACCGTCGTCGTCTAGCCTCACGCTTACTGTACTCAACCGAACACACGTGCACCGTGAATGACGTGCGTGCGCACAACAGTCCAATCAATCATCAGTCAAACTGCAGAAACGGCTATCATCAAATCAAGGGCCAAATAGGTACACCACCGTGCGTGTCGCCTACCCCACCCGCCCGTACATTTCTTGGCGACTTCGTAATGGATGATAGTACGACACGTCCATTTAAAACGTCACCAACACACACACACCAACGCGCCGTACAGCAAAGGGAATAGTCGACGGCAACACAACATTTCACCCTCGCCATCATGTATGATGTGACAACAGACGGCCGTAACGGTGACATCCAACAATCAATCAATCGCGAGGACTTTCAATTGCAGTCACGTGACTAACCGGGCAGACGGAGACAAAGACATGAATCAGCGCCACAGACAGCACCAACACCTCCTATCGATCTATCTGTGTGTCGACAAACAACCACGCCAAGACTCGTGCACGCATTCCACGTCACACCGGCGGCAACCAAACCCTCGCGGCCGTACCCCAGTAACCACAACCACAACCACATTCGAGACCACACCACCACGGCACAGCAGCACCACCAGCTGCCTCGCAACCAACCAAACCGGGTAGCTATGCCGCCCCTCTCACTCACTCACTCACTCACTCACTCACACACACACAAACAATTCCGCTCTTCCCGCAAAGGCAATTTGGTGGCCCTGAAAAGGGCCGTTTTGCCGCTCTCGCAACGGAGGGAGCTTCCTTCCTTCCTTCCTTCCTTCCTTCCTTCCTTCCTTCCAAGAGCCGAAGTAACAACCTCCTCCTTACTTGGAGCTCGTGTACTTGGTCACCGCCTTCGTGCCCTCGCTCACGGCGTGCTTGGCCAGCTCGCCAGGCAGCAAGAGCCGCACAGCCGTCTGGATCTCGCGGGACGTGATGGTCGAGCGCTTGTTGTAGTGCGCCAGGCGAGACGCCTCGGCCGCAATGCGCTCGAAAATGTCGTTCACGAAGCTGTTCATGATGCTCATCGCCTTCGACGAGATGCCCGTGTCGGGGTGCACCTGCTTCAGCACCTTGTAGATGTAGATGGCATAGCTCTCCTTCCTCTTGCGCTTCTTCTTCTTGTCGCCCTTCGAAATGTTCTTCTGCGCCTTGCCGGCCTTCTTGGCGGCCTTCCCGCTAGTCTTGGGCGGCATCTCGAACGTACAACAACAGGCAGCAAGCGCTCCGCTCTAGTCAGCGTCTCCCCACACAGTGGCACCCGCCGCTACCGCAACACCGCACCTTTACCAGCTCGCCCTGTTGCGGCCGCCGACCAATGGGGCGCGCGCGCAACCGGCCGCCGCACCCGAGCCCATAAAGGGACCCCCACCCCGCCGCCGCCGGCACACGCACGCACTCCGCTGCTCGACTCGCTGCGGCTCGCACCGTTACGGTTACGTGTTTAGCGCTTACGCCACTAGCCAAACGCCATGTCCGGACGCGGAAAGGGAGGCAAAGTCAAGGGCAAGTCAAAGTCCCGCTCAAGCAGGGCTGGGCTCCAGTTCCCGGTCGGCAGAATCCACCGCCTCCTGCGCAAGGGAAACTACGCCGAGCGCGTCGGCGCCGGGGCGCCCGTCTACCTCGCCGCCGTCATGGAGTACCTCGCGGCTGAGGTGCTCGAGCTGGCCGGAAACGCGGCCCGCGACAACAAGAAGACGCGCATCATCCCGCGCCACCTGCAGCTCGCCATCCGCAACGACGAGGAGCTCAACAAGCTCTTGTCGGGCGTCACCATCGCACAGGGTGGTGTCCTGCCCAACATCCAGGCCGTCCTGCTGCCAAAGAAGACCGAGAAGAAGGCCTAAACAGGGACCGCGGCGCTGCGCTTGCGTGCTCCCTGCACGCAAACGCAAACGCGCCTTTGCCTTGCCGGCTCGCCTCACAACAATCGGCCCTTTTCAGGGCCACCACACAAACCTACGTCCAAAGCAAAGTTTCCGTCGTCCTCGCCGCACTTTACAACAACGTCCACAGCGCCGGCGCACGTCCGCCATCTTGTCCACAGCCCGTGTGGCCGAACACACACACATTTTTTCTGCACCCCTCCACGCACGCACAGTCGCGTTCCAAACAACGACAACGACATCAATACACCAATAATGTGATGTGATCATTGTTAATATGTTCATAATTAAAAGAGCGCGTAACGGCCCGACGACGGACGACACGCGGGCCGCCGCGCGCGCTCTCCAAACACACAGGCACAGGACAAACCAAACCAAACCAAACAGCTGATCCGATCGATGATCCGGCCCGCGCCACAAACAAACCACGCACACACCGGACTCAGCCGCGCCCTCCCGCATCCATCATCACACACGTCACGTCGAAACTCCAAACGGAACGCACGCACGCAAAGCAACAGAGGCGCACAACAACAACAACAACAACAACAAACACACACACACAGAGGCAGGCAGGCAACACAGACCCTTTCGCACTTTTCAATTTCCGAACAGTGTGGTGGCCCTGAAAAGGGCCGTTTTTCGTCTCTCCCACCAAGCACGGGCAACGGCACGGCCGCGGGAAGGCCACAGCACAGCACACCGGCTGCCTGCCTAACCGCCGAAACCGTACAGGGTGCGCCCCTGCCTCTTCAGGGCGTACACCACGTCCATGGCCGTCACAGTCTTGCGCTTGGCGTGCTCAGTGTACGTCACCGCGTCGCGGATCACGTTCTCCAGGAACACCTTCAGCACTCCGCGGGTCTCCTCGTAGATCAGACCAGAGATGCGCTTCACGCCGCCCCTGCGAGCCAGGCGGCGGATGGCGGGCTTCGTGATGCCCTGGATGTTGTCGCGCAACACCTTGCGGTGCCGCTTGGCGCCACCCTTGCCCAGCCCCTTTCCTCCCTTGCCGCGGCCTGTCATTCTTCCTCCTCCTCAAGCAACAAAAAAAGCACAAGCGGCAGCTCCTCACCCGGCGCTAGCGAGTCGGCTACGGTGCGCCGTGAGCGCGCGCCGCCCCCCTATATAGACTCTGGCCCGCCCTCCCCCCACCACGCGCACCGAGGGCATATAAGCGCAGCACGGGCCCGCGTTGTCGTTGTCCCGTTGTCAAGGCAGCACCGGACGCTTCGCTACCGCACCGTCCCGTGGTTGTCGAGCGCACAGCAAGACGCCGGCGCGCACGCATCTTCACACGTTTACGCATCCGACATGGCTGGACGCGGACGCAGGAACGGAAGCAAGTTTGCGGCCGCACTGGAGTTCCTGGCCGAGGTGATCGGCAAGGACCACGGACGCAGACGACACAAGAAGAAACCGCGCACCGAGCAGCAATGCTTTCGGTGCCAAAGGCTGGGGCACATTGCCAAAGTGTGCAGGGGCAGTCTGGCGTGTCTGAAGTGTGCTGAGGCACACGACACACGCAACTGCACCAAGCCCCGCGGTGCGGCTGCCAAGTGCGTGAACTGCGGCGGTGCCCACGCCGCAAACGCGCGCAGCTGCGCCTACGTGCGGGGCTACAGAGGCAAGTTGGTCGCCCCACGCCCTGCTGAGGTACCTGCAGAGGTGCCTGGCGTCGAGACGGACGTCCCACCAACCCGCTCCCGCGGGAGAGGTGGACCGTGCCGTCGCGAAGCCACCACAGATGACACACTGGCCGCCTTCCACGCCGCCCTTGCGGCCGAGAGGGCCGCCATGAAGGAGGAACTCGTGGCTGTTCACCGCCAGCTGCAACAGCTGCGTGAGGAGCTGCGGGTCCTCAAGAAGACGTCCACCCCCACCGCCAACCCCACTGCGAGTCGGCCAGCAGGGGTCGACGCCTCCACCCAGACGGAGCCACCCGCGCCGCCAGTTTACGTGACGGGCGGCGTGGAGGCTCCCATGGACTTCGAGGTGGAGCAGCCTACTCTCCCTCCTGATGGGGAGGTCGAGCCGCGGGCACAAGACGAGGAGACGCACACTGAGACACCCCCACTTGCTGCGGCGG
Organism: Schistocerca nitens; assembly: GCF_023898315.1. Lineage (NCBI taxonomy): Eukaryota > Metazoa > Arthropoda > Insecta > Orthoptera > Acrididae > Schistocerca > Schistocerca nitens. The sequence continues at coordinate 10,498 of NW_026046048.1, forward strand.
AGACTGAATGCCTGCCGCTCCCAACGGAGCACAGCGTTCAGCCTGTGCTGCAGAAGGTCGCCGCGTCTCTTCGGGATGGGACTTACCCACACCTGGATAACCCCTACCCGTTTACACCATCCGACAGGACGAAACCGGCCCTTCCTCACCAGCCCTACGGACCAGTCAGGACTAACAAGGCCCTCAGAGGACTGGTATCGAGGAAGGACCTGAATACCATCAATCAGCACCCCGTCTTCACGCCCACGGACTGGGAACACATCTTTGCGGTCTCAGCCCGGGGCGCGGCGGGCGGGGAACCTCGTCCGGAAGCAGAACAACACCCAGCTTACCTGGAACTCCAGGAGCTCGGAAAGCTAGGAGAGAACCTCACCAAGGAGGAAATGATCCAGTACTGTCTACGTAATCGAGATTACTTGGACAAGCTTAGATTCCGACAACCAATGGATGCTACGCATCCGACAGGCCAGCCCGAATTAAGCCAGTACCCTCCCGTACCAGCAAGTCAGTATCAGCAGGAATAGCACCTAGATGCTCACCCTGCATCTTCACGAGCATAGGATTGCTCGCTAGTAAAGTGCAGTGCAGTGCGCGGGCCCGTTGTCAAGGCAGCACCGGACGCTTCGCTACCGCACGCACCGCTAACCGCTATGGCCCGCACAAAGCAAACGGCCCGCAAGTCCACCGGCGGAAAGGCGCCGCGCAAACAGCTCGCCACCAAGGCGGCGAGGAAGAGCGCGCCCGCCACCGGCGGCGTCAAGAAGCCCCACCGCTACAGGCCGGGCACCGTCGCCCTGCGAGAAATCAGGCGCTACCAGAAGAGCACAGAGCTGCTCATCCGCAAGCTGCCGTTCCAGCGCCTAGTGCGCGAGATCGCCCAGGACTTCAAGACCGACCTGCGCTTCCAGAGCTCCGCAGTCATGGCCCTGCAGGAGGCCAGCGAGGCCTACCTCGTCGGCCTCTTCGAAGACACCAACCTGTGCGCAATCCACGCCAAGCGCGTCACCATCATGCCCAAGGACATCCAGCTCGCGCGCCGCATCCGCGGCGAGCGCGCCTAAACCGCTTAGCCGCGGCACGGCACCGCACGCGCGCAACACAAAAAAAACGGCCCTTTTCAGGGCCACTAACATCTCTCCGTCGCGAGCAAAACTTTTGTCGGTCTTGCCGCCCAGCCTCTCTCTCTAGCCCCGTTAAAACAACCACCACAATTCCCCACCCTCCCTCCCGTACACAGCCGCTCTCGCCAACAATCACAATCGACGTCATCCCACCCCACCCCTTCAAATACACACAAACAAACAGCCGGACGACGTCACCACGGGTGGCTGGCCGCCGCCGTCTCCGAGGCGCCACCGCGCCTTCCCAATTCCCGCCGGCCACTTCCACGTCTCAACGTCCCCGTCCCCCTTTCACACAGAGAGGACACACACATAACAAACAAGACGCGCCATCCGCAAAGCAAGCAAACAAACAGAGTCTCCAGAAACATGAGAAACCAACCGTCGGCCGCCGCACAAAATACAAAACACAAAACAAAACGGCCACAACCGCTCCGCTACCGCGCGCCGCCGCCTACCGCCACCGGCCCCACAATCCAACCACCACGGCACGCACACAGTACCCACAAGGGTCATACAGAAACGCCACACAAACACCAACCAACCCCACACACACACACACACACACACACCCCGGCGCATGCACGCACGGCCACCCAAACAAGACAACACAACGCGCCAAGCACGACAATCAACGCCTTCCCGACGTCCTCTGATGGCCCTGAGAAGGGCCGTTTTGGGCCGCGCGCAGCCGTGCCATCGCGCGCCACTAGACGACGCGGGGGAGGGGGGTGGGGGACGACGGGGTCAAGCGCCAGCCCTTCCCTTCCTTCCCCTTTCCTTTCTTTACTTTAACTTCACTTCTTCTTCTTGGGCGAAGCCTTCGCCTTAGACGGCGTCGTCGCCTTCTTCGGGCGCGGCGCCTTCGGCTTCTTCGTCGGAACCTTCGCGGCCTTCTTCGCCTTCGACGGCGACTTGGCCTTGGCCGGCTTGGCCGCAGCCGCCTTCTTCGCACCCGCGGGAGCCGCCGACGCCGCAGACGCCTTCTTGGCGGCGCCCGCCTTCCGACCGGTCGCCGCCTTCACGCCACCAGCCTTCTTTGCGCCGGCCGCACGGGCGCCCTTCTTCTCCTTGCTGGCCGGAGCGGCGCGCTTCTTCTTCGCACCGCCGGCACGGGCCTTGCCGCCCTCGGCCGCCCCGCCGCCGGCGCCGGCAAGCTTGAAAGAGCCGGACGCGCCCTTCCCCTTCGTCTGCACCAGCTCGCCAGCCACGACGGCCGACTTGAGGTACTTCTTGATAAAGGGCGCCAGCTTCTCCGCGTCCAGCTTGTAGTGCGCGGCAATGTACTTCTTGATCGCCTGCAGCGACGAGCCGCCGCGCTCCTTCAGACTCTTGATGGCGGCCGTCACCATCTCAGAGGTGCGCGGGTGCGCAGGCTTGGCGCGCGGCTTCTTCGCAGACGCCGCAGACTTGGCCTTCTTCGTCGTGCCGGTGGCGGCGGGTGCCGCAGCAGTCTCGTTCGTAGCCGCCTGATCTGCCATTATTTCGACGACGCGCGTACACACACGAGAGCGAGAGCGAGAGCGGCAGGCGGCAAGCACGGCGGCAGAGAATAGCCGCCGCGCCGCCAGGCCCAGCCAGTGTCGCGGGCGGGCGCGGACGGCCGAGAGAGCGGCCGCCACTCTGCGCGCCGCCGCGCCGCGCCTCCCGCGCTTGCTACCGCCCAACGTCCGACAGCCTGTGCGGACCAGCCCCAAACCTGCGCCGCAACCACCCGCGCCGTTCAAACCACCGAGGATGGGGCTACACACGGCCACACCACAGTCGCCAACCAGTCGCCACGGCAGCGCCGCAAACCACGGCCAAACTGCAGCTACCGCGCGCTACAGCCTGGCTCGGCCCGCCGAGAATCGCCGCCCCCGCCCACATGCCGCCCCCACAGCCCCAGCCGACGACCCGCCACAATGGCCAAACCTTCGGCAAAAGTGCCACACCGTCGCCGCGCCAGCCCGGCCAGCGCGGCCGCCGCCACAGCCACACAAGCGGAGGCGTGCGGCGATGCCGGCCGTGCAAACGCACCTCCGCCGCCCCACTCCCACCGTTTCCCGATCGGCCCGCAGCCGTCGGGCCACCTCGCCCGCCAACATTCGCGCCCCTTTCTCACAAAATTGCCCGCCGCAAACAAAACGGGCGCCGCCTGCGCAACATCGGCACCGGCCAACCGAGCGCCGCCGCCCCTCGCCGCTTACGCGAGGGGGGCTGACCGCCGTCCGCAACTACAGACACACCGAATCTGCCTCCAAGCACACACGACAGCCGACCTCCTACATTTATACGCCGCAAGCCACCCAACGGTGTGTGGCGGAGGGCACTTTTTACGTTACGTGCCACTGTCGTCATTGCCTCCCTTTGCCGTTCCAGTCGCGTATGGTTCGCGGGAACAACGACTGTCTGAAAGCCTCCGTGCGCGCTCGAATCTCTCTACTTTTACTACATTCGGGATCTCCTCGGGAGGTATATACGTACGGGGAAGCAATATATTCGATACCTCATCCGGAAACGCACCCTCTCGAAAACCTGGCGAGCAAGCTACACCGCGATGCAGAGAGCGCCTCCCTTGCAGAGTCTGCCACTTAACTATCACGGTTACCACATAACCCTGTGACGAAACGTTGGACCTTTCTCTATCTCCTCCGTCAACCCGACCTGCTACGCATCCCACACTGGTGGGCAACACTCACGTATGGGTCGGTCGAACGCGTGTTTTTGTAAGCCACCTCCTTTGTTGATGGACTACATTTTTGCTAAGCATTCTCCCAGTGCATCTCAACCTGGTACCCGCCTTACCAACAATTACTTTTATCTGATCATCATTCCACTTCCAAATCATTCCGCACGCATACTCCCAGATACATATTTTACAGACGTCACAGCTACCAGTGTTTGTCCCGCTATCATATAATCAATCATACAATAAACGATCCTTCTTTCTGTATATTCGCAATACATCACATTTGTCTATGTTAAGGGGACAGTTGCCACTCCCTGCACCGGGTGCCTATCCGCTGCCGATCGTCCTGCAACCTCTCTGTATACTACATACAGCACATCATCCGCGAAACGACGCATGGAACGTCCGGCACTATCTACTAGCTCATTTATATGATATGAATTGTGAAAAGCAATGGTCCCATAACACTCCCCCGTGGCACGCCAGGGGTTACTTTAACGTCTGTAGACGTCTGTCTCTCCATTGATAACAACATGCTGTGTTCCGTCTGCTAACATCTCGTCAATCCAGCCACACAGTTGGTCTGATATTCTGTAGACTCTTACGTCGTTTATCAGGCGACGGTGCGGAGCTGTATCGAACGCCTTCCGGACGTCAACGACAATGGCATCCACCTGGGAGCCTGTATCTCATATTTTCTGGGTCTCATGCGCAAATAAAGCGAGCTGGGGGTCTCACACACGATCGCTGTTTCCGGAATCCAACATGGATTCCTACATAGTAGACTCTGGAGTTTCCACAAACGACATGATACTCGAGCAAACAACATGTTCTACAACACATCGACGTCAGAGATATGGGTCTATGGTTTTTGCGCATCTGCTCGACGACTGGGACTACCTGTGCTCTTTTCCAATCATTTGGAACCCTCCCTTCCTCTCCAGAGACTTGCGGTACACGGCTGTTAGAAGGGGGGCAGGTTGTTTCGCGTACCCTGTGTAGGAATCGCGAATTGGTAATCCCGTCGGGTCCGGCGGACTTTCCCATTCCTCCTTGGACACTTATTTCGATGTCAGCCGGTTTCTCGTTCGTGCGAGCATTTAGAGACGGAACTGCAGTGCGGTCCGTCCTCTGTGAAACAGCTTTGGAAACAGGTGTTTAGGTATTTCACAGCTTTACGCGTGTCATCCTCTGTTTCAATGCCATCACCATGCCGGAGTGTCTGGATATGCTGTTTCGAGCCACTTACTGATTCAACGCAAGACCGGAACGTCCTAGCATTTTCTGTCAACGTCGGTACATAGGGTTTGTTCTACTTTCGAATTCACTGCATAGCCCTCCTTACGCTCACACTTTGGACATCGTTTAGCTTCTGTTTGTCTCGGAGGTTTTGGCTGCGTTTAAACTTTGGGTGAAGCTCTCTTTGCTTTCGCAACAGTTTCCTAACGTTGTTGTTGTAGTATACCACGGTGGGTTTTTTTTCCCATCCCTCACAGTTCGACACTCGGCACGTACCTGTCTAAAAACGCATTTTTACCATTGCCTTGCACTTTCTCCATGAACACTCAACATTGTCAGTGTCGGAACAGGCATTTGCCTTTTCATCTGTCGGGTCGTCTGCAAATCTGCCTTCTATTACTCTTGCTAGCCAAAACAGATAGATACACCGTCCTCCCTGCAACGGCCTTATGATCACTGCGTCCCTGTTCTGCACATACAGAGTCGAAACACGTTCGGGTCTGTTTGTCATCCGTAGGTCCACGATGTTATCTCCACGAGTCGGTTCTCTGTTCATTTTGCTCGAGGTGATTTTCGGACAGTGCACTCAGTATAATGTCACTCGATGCTCTCTGTCCCCCTACCACCCGTCCTGAACATCATCTGAGTGTCCCAGTCTATATCGGGTAAATTGAAATCTCCACCTAAGACCCTAACATGCTGAGGAAAATGTATGTGAAATGTGTTTCCAAAATCCGTCTCTCCGTTGTTCTGCCACTAATGCTGCTGCGTCGGGAGGTCGGTCAAAGGAGCCAATTATTATTAAACCTAGCTCGGTTGTTGGGTGTAACCTCCACCCACAATATTTCACAGGAACCATCCACCTCTACTTCACTACAGGATCAAAACTACTACTCAAACAGCGACGAACACACCACCACCGGTTGCATGCAATCGAGCCTTTCTAAAACACCGTCTGTACCTTTGTGACAATTTCGGCAGAATTTATCCCTGGCGTCAGCCAGCTTTCTGTACCTTATCACGATTGCAGAGCTTCGGTGCTTTCTCTGTCAGCGCTTGCGGTTCCGGTACTGTACCAACGCAGCTTCGACAGTTGACAATTAACAAACGATACCGATTATACCGATTGCTGCTTGGTCCCCGCACCCGTTGAGGCTGCTGTTGCCCCCTTTCTGTACTTGCCCAAGGCCATCTAACCTAACAAAACCGCCCAGCCCACGCCACACAACCCCTGCTACCCGTGTAGCCGCTTGTTGCGTGTAGTGCTCTCCACCTAAGACTATAACATGCCTTCGACATTCGCAGTGTACAACACCTTAGGTTAGGGTTGGCGTCGCTTGGGTTAGGTTAGGTTACGTTAGGTGGACGTGGGTTAGGTTAAGGGTTAAAGTTAGGTTAGGCGTCAAAGTTAGGTTAAGCGTTCGGACGTGAGGCGTCAGGTGGCCGCACCTACCTTACGGCCGGACATCTTAGGTTAGGCTAAGGGCGCCGAGGTCACGTTACGTTCACCTTCGGGCGCCACACGTAGCTGTCACAGGTAGGTAGTAGTTCGGTCGGTCGGTCGTCGGCAAGCCGCAAAAAACTACAGACGACGTCGACAACAAGACCGAGCAGGAGGCAGATATATACCGAGCGCCAAAGAGACCGACCACACACACACACACACACACACACACAAAACAACAAACACCACCCACCGGCCAAAGGGGCACCAAAAAAACCCACAAAGCCGAGCACCACACGTCGCGACCAGAGGCAACCCGCAACCGCAACGGCGCTTTCCGCACCGGGCCGGATGCACGTACGACAACACCGCTACCCGTACACAAGGCCTCCCATTGCACACAGCCGCTCTGTGTTCAACATCATCAATGGCGCGCCCGCGGCTCGTCGCGGTCGCAGCCATGACGCCGCCGCCACTTTTGCACCAACACATTCACGCACCGCAAAACAGCTCGCCGACCCACCGACACAGCACAGCCGACAAACAAAAACAACCGCGGCGGCGGCAACAAAACAAAACAAACACCTCGCACCAAGCGTCCGACAGAAAACAAACGGACAGGCACACAGGCCTCTGCTAACGACCACGACACAGCGGCACGCTGCCCCTTTCCCGCCACTCTCGATTCACAGCGCACGCGACCCCGTCGTCGACGACGACACGCGACGGGCTCGCTTCCCGCAACCTACACCTTTCCGCCACTACGCACGGCTCCACCCGACGCCCGTCGCAACGGCACTACTGCACGCACTATCACCCCCGCCGCCGCCGCCGCCGCCGCCGCCTCCTCCTCTCTCCCCCTTCCCGTACACAACAACACAGCCAAAAACACACTCACGACCCAAACATAACAACATGGCACGTGCATCGGCGCACACCCCCAACCAGTCACCGTCGACACAACCACACGCAAGGCACGGAAAAACCGGCGTCCTTCCACGTTGCCATCAAAGCAGCACAAACAACCACACAGGAGGAACCACCAACAACTGCCGGCCGGCCGGCAACCACCAAACGCACATTCCCGCTCGCCACCACACACCTCTCGGCAGCCGTTTCGCAAAGACATGACATGACATGACGCGACATCATCGCATCACGGGCGACGCACGCACACCGACCCACTTTCCCGCCCGTCTCTCTCTCTCTTTTTCTTCCGACGCCTTCGGCCGAGCACACACGTACGTGGCACAACGCCCAACACAGTCACACACAGTCGACAGGCGCACGCCCAGGCACGCAACGACGCAGCGCAGCAAAGGCGCCCGCGACACATACCTCCTCTCCCGTCTCGCCGCCGACCGCCAGCCAGCCACTCGCAATGTGCACTGGCCAACCGGACACACGTCCACCGCGCCGCCTCCGACCACCCGCCAGGGGGCGCTCACGTCCGCGACAACAGCGCGGCCCGCCGCCGGGCGGGCCCAGCCCGGCCCAGGCGGCGCGCGCTGCTCTGCACTCGGCGCGCCGCGCCACACATCCTGCTGCAGACCGGGCTCGTCTCTCTGTACGCGTCTGCGTCTGCCCGCATCTCATCTTCCTGCGCATCAACACAAACGAGGCCACGTGAGCAAACCCCCGTCACAACGCCACATCACGCACTGCCTTGTCGACCGCCTAAATAAATGCACTCACCCACCAGCCATCCGCTTCGTCCTCTTCTTGCTTACTCGTTGTTCGTCGTTGTTGCTGCTGCACCAGCACCAGCACCAGCACCGGCGGCGGCGGCGGCGGCGGCGGCGGCGGCGGCGGCGGCGGCGGCGGCGGCGGCGGCGGCGGCAGCGGCAGCGGCAGCGCACACAGCCCCCAGCCGGCCGCATCCGAGGGGGCCCCGCCGCCAGCGTCGCCTCCTTGGGCACAGGTGCGGTGCTGTGGCCGCCCATCCAACCGCATTTGCTGGCCGTCCCAGCCGCCAGGCAGGCGTTCCCACTGCCGCGCACCGCCTCTGCTGCAGAAGACGAACAAACGAAACGTACAAACATACACGCACCCGAAGCGTGGCCACACACGGACGGGACCGACAGGCTCCAAGGCGACCAAACGATGGAAAAACAAACACAAAAACAAAAGACACGCGAGCGAGCGAGCAAGCACGCAGTCGCCTCGCCTCTGTCCTCCCGCCCCCGCCCTTCTCCCCACCACATGCCCACAAACACCACCGCCTGCCCGCATCTCCACATTCGCCCCCTCCATTTGTTCCCTTGCGTTCGTTCCTTCCTTCCTTCCATGTGTCTGCGTGCGCGGCGCCTCTCCAACATCCGCCGTCCGTCCGTCCCGTTTTCGCCGTACCACACGCCACCGTCGGCGCCGCCTCGCCTCCTCCCAGTCCACCACCGCCGCCGCCCCTGTCCGCCCCGCACACCACCATACACCGCTGCTTGTCCCGGCCGTTGCCACCAAAGGCGCCAGCCGCAAACCGCGCCAAACGCCGCAGCGCGCGTGCGTCCTTCCTTCTTGCTTGCTTCTCCGTGCCGACGCTGCCTCTATTCCCGCACCCATTCGGCCGACAAGCACTGGCGTCGACGACACAGCCGTTGGGCTCCGGCACTGCGCGTACCGGAGTTACACGCGCACCCCCCCTCGCGAACGCACGACTCATTCTCTTTGTTGTTTCTCCTCTTTCTTACGTCTTCGTTTCTTGTTTGTTTGTTTGTTTGTTTTTTTTTTTTTCCTCCCACCGCCGCATGTGACACAATGGCCTCCCTCCCCCTTTCGTTCGTTGTCGCCGCTTTGTTTCTCTTTCTCATTGGTGCACGTCCGACGCGCTCCATTTCCACCACACCACGGCCATCGGCCTCCTCAACGGGCAGGCGCAGTGTGCCATTCTCCGGCGCACAAGCACACCGCGCGGCTCGCTCTCCTCGCCCCCACGCCACGCCACGCCACGCAGCACAAATGATGCTGTCTCGCAACACGACACACGGTGCGCACACCCCCGACCACGCGGCTCTTAAAAGGCATGGCACCGGCGACATGCGCCGCCCCGGCCCGCATCCGTCGTCTCACGTTCACTGCCGGCCGCGTCTGAGGCTACAACCGCACCACAACAACGGTCCCCTCCCGGCAACACATTTGTTGCACAAACACAACCGCCGAGCGCAGCGCGAGCCACCCACACGCGCCCTCCCCGTCTTTAAAAGCCTCCGCGTCTCCTTTCTCCTTTCGCGCCCCTCCCATCTCCCGAATATGCCAGCAGCGGTGCCACTACCGCGAAACGGACACGCCTTCCGGGCCACATGCAAGGGCACGCCCACCACCAACTACTGCCATATTCGCGGACGCAGTTAGGCAACACGCAACGCACTCTCCACCTACTTTCTCTCTCTCGTCCATTCTCTTTAAAACACACGAACCAACCAACCACGGCTAACACACTTTTTCGCGACACCTTTGACTGCGTTATCTTGACCGTGACGGCAGCTATCGACCTTCCAATTCCCCACTAAACACACACACACCCCTACATACACACCCTTCGCTACACCGGACAACAACAGCGTACACAACAGGAGGGCACACGAAACGGCAGGCAAGGGCAACGCATTCTCATAGATTCCTCCTCCGAGCCATGTCGGCGAACGTTTCATCCGGGAAGGCAATGCAATTCAGCCGTCACCACGGCCGACACCTGCAGCCGCGCCGTAAACGCCTTTCAGTGCGGCTGCAATGCACGGGAACGTTCCGTTGCTATAGACAGCGCCTCTCCGTTTTTCCCTGCTTCGTTTTCCGGTGATTGCTTCTCCATTTTGTTTGTTTTATTACTTTCCGTTCCCCTCCTCCACCATTGTTTCCGTCCCCAACAGTTTTGCTCATTCCACACGTTCTGCCCAGACACGACACTCGACCGATCAAAGGTCAGCCTTTCGTCACCGTTCGCGGCGCCGACGGTGCCACAGTGCGACTGGTGTGAACACCGACACGTTGCCATGACGCCGGTGTACCGCGCCGATATTGACAGTTACTCAGAGCCGCCGGATCGGATCACATCACCGACACACCTGCCATTTCACACCGGGGGACACAGACCAACGAAACGCGTGTACGCCCATAACAACAAACAACGACCGTCGTCGTCTAGCCTCACGCTTACTGTACTCAACCGAACACACGTGCACCGTGAATGACGTGCGTGCGCACAACAGTCCAATCAATCATCAGTCAAACTGCAGAAACGGCTATCATCAAATCAAGGGCCAAATAGGTACACCACCGTGCGTGTCGCCTACCCCACCCGCCCGTACATTTCTTGGCGACTTCGTAATGGATGATAGTACGACACGTCCATTTAAAACGTCACCAACACACACACACCAACGCGCCGTACAGCAAAGGGAATAGTCGACGGCAACACAACATTTCACCCTCGCCATCATGTATGATGTGACAACAGACGGCCGTAACGGTGACATCCAACAATCAATCAATCGCGAGGACTTTCAATTGCAGTCACGTGACTAACCGGGCAGACGGAGACAAAGACATGAATCAGCGCCACAGACAGCACCAACACCTCCTATCGATCTATCTGTGTGTCGACAAACAACCACGCCAAGACTCGTGCACGCATTCCACGTCACACCGGCGGCAACCAAACCCTCGCGGCCGTACCCCAGTAACCACAACCACAACCACATTCGAGACCACACCACCACGGCACAGCAGCACCACCAGCTGCCTCGCAACCAACCAAACCGGGTAGCTATGCCGCCCCTCTCACTCACTCACTCACTCACTCACTCACTCACACACACACAAACAATTCCGCTCTTCCCGCAAAGGCAATTTGGTGGCCCTGAAAAGGGCCGTTTTGCCGCTCTCGCAACGGAGGGAGCTTCCTTCCTTCCTTCCTTCCTTCCAAGAGCCGAAGTAACAACCTCCTCCTTACTTGGAGCTCGTGTACTTGGTCACCGCCTTCGTGCCCTCGCTCACGGCGTGCTTGGCCAGCTCGCCAGGCAGCAAGAGCCGCACAGCCGTCTGGATCTCGCGGGACGTGATGGTCGAGCGCTTGTTGTAGTGCGCCAGGCGAGACGCCTCGGCCGCAATGCGCTCGAAAATGTCGTTCACGAAGCTGTTCATGATGCTCATCGCCTTCGACGAGATGCCCGTGTCGGGGTGCACCTGCTTCAGCACCTTGTAGATGTAGATGGCATAGCTCTCCTTCCTCTTGCGCTTCTTCTTCTTGTCGCCCTTCGAAATGTTCTTCTGCGCCTTGCCGGCCTTCTTGGCGGCCTTCCCGCTAGTCTTGGGCGGCATCTCGAACGTACAACAACAGGCAGCAAGCGCTCCGCTCTAGTCAGCGTCTCCCCACACAGTGGCACCCGCCGCTACCGCAACACCGCACCTTTACCAGCTCGCCCTGTTGCGGCCGCCGACCAATGGGGCGCGCGCGCAACCGGCCGCCGCACCCGAGCCCATAAAGGGACCCCCACCCCGCCGCCGCCGGCACACGCACGCACTCCGCTGCTCGACTCGCTGCGGCTCGCACCGTTACGGTTACGTGTTTAGCGCTTACGCCACTAGCCAAACGCCATGTCCGGACGCGGAAAGGGAGGCAAAGTCAAGGGCAAGTCAAAGTCCCGCTCAAGCAGGGCTGGGCTCCAGTTCCCGGTCGGCAGAATCCACCGCCTCCTGCGCAAGGGAAACTACGCCGAGCGCGTCGGCGCCGGGGCGCCCGTCTACCTCGCCGCCGTCATGGAGTACCTCGCGGCTGAGGTGCTCGAGCTGGCCGGAAACGCGGCCCGCGACAACAAGAAGACGCGCATCATCCCGCGCCACCTGCAGCTCGCCATCCGCAACGACGAGGAGCTCAACAAGCTCTTGTCGGGCGTCACCATCGCACAGGGTGGTGTCCTGCCCAACATCCAGGCCGTCCTGCTGCCAAAGAAGACCGAGAAGAAGGCCTAAACAGGGACCGCGGCGCTGCGCTTGCGTGCTCCCTGCACGCAAACGCAAACGCGCCTTTGCCTTGCCGGCTCGCCTCACAACAATCGGCCCTTTTCAGGGCCACCACACAAACCTACGTCCAAAGCAAAGTTTCCGTCGTCCTCGCCGCACTTTACAACAACGTCCACAGCGCCGGCGCACGTCCGCCATCTTGTCCACAGCCCGTGTGGCCGAACACACACACATTTTTTCTGCACCCCTCCACGCACGCACAGTCGCGTTCCAAACAACGACAACGACATCAATACACCAATAATGTGATGTGATCATTGTTAATATGTTCATAATTAAAAGAGCGCGTAACGGCCCGACGACGGACGACACGCGGGCCGCCGCGCGCGCTCTCCAAACACACAGGCACAGGACAAACCAAACCAAACCAAACAGCTGATCCGATCGATGATCCGGCCCGCGCCACAAACAAACCACGCACACACCGGACTCAGCCGCGCCCTCCCGCATCCATCATCACACACGTCACGTCGAAACTCCAAACGGAACGCACGCACGCAAAGCAACAGAGGCGCACAACAACAACAACAACAACAACAAACACACACACACAGAGGCAGGCAGGCAACACAGACCCTTTCGCACTTTTCAATTTCCGAACAGTGTGGTGGCCCTGAAAAGGGCCGTTTTTCGTCTCTCCCACCAAGCACGGGCAACGGCACGGCCGCGGGAAGGCCACAGCACAGCACACCGGCTGCCTGCCTAACCGCCGAAACCGTACAGGGTGCGCCCCTGCCTCTTCAGGGCGTACACCACGTCCATGGCCGTCACAGTCTTGCGCTTGGCGTGCTCAGTGTACGTCACCGCGTCGCGGATCACGTTCTCCAGGAACACCTTCAGCACTCCGCGGGTCTCCTCGTAGATCAGACCAGAGATGCGCTTCACGCCGCCCCTGCGAGCCAGGCGGCGGATGGCGGGCTTCGTGATGCCCTGGATGTTGTCGCGCAACACCTTGCGGTGCCGCTTGGCGCCACCCTTGCCCAGCCCCTTTCCTCCCTTGCCGCGGCCTGTCATTCTTCCTCCTCCTCAAGCAACAAAAAAAGCACAAGCGGCAGCTCCTCACCCGGCGCTAGCGAGTCGGCTACGGTGCGCCGTGACGCGACGACGACGCTAGAGCATCTTCTTCAGGGTGTGCGGTCTTCACCCTGGTTGTTCGGAGTATTTGCAGGCTTTCCCTGCATTGCCTCCAGAGCATCTCTTTGACGAGTAGTTTTCTTGGTTCTTCTCTTTTTTGTTGTTGTCTTCTCTTTGGCCCTATTCAGGTTTGGTTGTCTTCAGTGTGCCCGCATGTGCGGACAACGGTGCTGGCCCGTGGCGGGCCGACTGCAGTCCTCCCGGCGCGGACGGCGCAGGGAGCGCCTCACTGCGGCTGCTGCTTGGCGGCCGCTAGTGTGGCCGTCATCAATGTCTCTGCAACTCGCTGCAGCGTCTCGGCAAGGTTTGCAACCTTGTCGATTGCCGCAGACAGTGCAGAGACGGCTGCGACCAGGATGTCTTCGTTCGCTGCAGTTGCAGCGTCTCGCCTTGGCGCAGCAATCGGACGGGCGGAGGCAGTCATGTTTCCACTCTTGCCTCCGCCCGATGTTGTGGCGTCTTCTTCTTTCCGCATTTTCCCCTTGGGGGGGAGAACACGCTCGGCCTCGGGTGTGCCCTCTCGGGCACGTTTACTGGCGCGGATGCGCCTTCTTCTGCTCCCCACATTGGTGGTGTGGTTGTCAGCGCCTGCGGCTGTCCTCTGGGTAGTCGCTGTTGCCTGCCGCCTCGCCGGTTTCGCGCCTGGGCGCGGACGGCCGTGGGAGCGGCCGGCAGACTTCTGTGCTGGCTTCCCGCGCTGGCGAGCAACCGCGGCTATGAACACTTCACAGCCGCGATAACTTGCCACGTGCGGGCCGCCGCAGTTTGCACACTTGGGTGTGTGCGTCCTAGGTAGCGGGCAGAGCCCACTTGCGTGGGGGCCTGCGCACTTCACGCATGCCTCGGGAAAGGCACAGTGGCGAGCCACGTGTCCCATTCCCTGGCAGCGGAAGCACTGCACGAGCCCCCTCTTCTGCTTGAGGCCCTCTGCGGTGACCGACGTGTTGGCCACCTTCTTCAGCTCGAAGAGCCGCCTGTTCTCCGGTGTGTCTGTGGCAATCACCAGCAGGGAAGGCGACTCTTTATGGCTGACGTGAGACTTGACCCGCGTCACGTTCCTGACGTGGAAATCAAGGTCCGCCAGCTCTTCTTTTAGCAGGTCTGGTTCAGCCGCCAAGGGAAAGCCCTTGACGACTACCTTAAGTAGCCTCTCGGGGACGGCGGCGTGCGTGTACCAGTGCAGGCCCTGGTTCGACGCCTCCGACGTCACCTTCACGTAGTCCTGCGTGTTGCTGACTTGCAGCCGCACAAGGTTTCCATGGGCAGCCCGCAGTGTGAAGTCTGCAGTCGTCCACTGCCTTACGAGCTGCAGGAAACGCTTGTAGTCTTTGGCCACCTCAAAGACTATCGGCGGCGGCCGTCGATGAGATAGCCCGGTGGTGGGGGCCATCTCTACATCGTCATCAGAGCAGCCATCCTGTGCAGCGGTCGTGGGTGCCGTCTGCGAGGTCGTTGGCTGCTCCGGCCTCTCGTCGTCTGCAAGCGCGCCGAAGCGGTTTGCAGTCGATGTGGGAGGCGGGGAAGGCGTCGCCCTGGGTCTGGCCGCCCGTCGGGACGAGACGGTCGTCCAGGTGGCGCCTGCCACGCTGTCGTCTCGGATGGCACGTCTTCTGCCTCCTGTGGTAGAGACAGTAGGCTGCCTCTTCTTCTTAGCTGCCTTTCTGGCGCCTAGTTGAGCAGCGGACATCGGCCGTTTGCGCCGCCCGCCATCTGGTAGATGCGGTGCGCTGGCTGCCGTCCATTGCCCGTCCTTCGTGGGCAGGAAATCTGCCAGGTTGACGATGACATCATCATCTTCTCCTGACTCGAGGTCCGGGTTCGGAGGCCGAGTCGTCGTAGACGGCGGGTCAGACGGGGCCGCCGGGGGAGCACGCTCCTCCGGACGGCGGTCTGCCACGCCAACATCTCCAGTCGTCATATGTGGGGGGCCGGATGGGGCCGTCGACCGAGCGGGCTCGGCCGAACGGCGATCCGCCACACCCATAGCTCTACTCAGCGATCCTCGGAACTCCGGGCGTGCCCACGACATCTCTGCACGCTGCCGGAGCGACGACTGGTGGTGCGCCGTGAGCGCGCGCCGCCCCCCTATATAGACTCTGGCCCGCCCTCCCCCCACCACGCGCACCGAGGGCATATAAGCGCAGCACGGGCCCGCGCGGGCCCGTTGTCAAGGCAGCACCGGACGCTTCGCTACCGCACGCACCGCTAACCGCTATGGCCCGCACAAAGCAAACGGCCCGCAAGTCCACCGGCGGAAAGGCGCCGCGCAAACAGCTCGCCACCAAGGCGGCGAGGAAGAGCGCGCCCGCCACCGGCGGCGTCAAGAAGCCCCACCGCTACAGGCCGGGCACCGTCGCCCTGCGAGAAATCAGGCGCTACCAGAAGAGCACAGAGCTGCTCATCCGCAAGCTGCCGTTCCAGCGCCTAGTGCGCGAGATCGCCCAGGACTTCAAGACCGACCTGCGCTTCCAGAGCTCCGCAGTCATGGCCCTGCAGGAGGCCAGCGAGGCCTACCTCGTCGGCCTCTTCGAAGACACCAACCTGTGCGCAATCCACGCCAAGCGCGTCACCATCATGCCCAAGGACATCCAGCTCGCGCGCCGCATCCGCGGCGAGCGCGCCTAAACCGCTTAGCCGCGGCACGGCACCGCACGCGCGCAACACAAAAAAAACGGCCCTTTTCAGGGCCACTAACATCTCTCCGTCGCGAGCAAAACTTTTGTCGGTCTTGCCGCCCAGCCTCTCTCTCTAGCCCCGTTAAAACAACCACCACAATTCCCCACCCTCCCTCCCGTACACAGCCGCTCTCGCCAACAATCACAATCGACGTCATCCCACCCCACCCCTTCAAATACACACAAACAAACAGCCGGACGACGTCACCACGGGTGGCTGGCCGCCGCCGTCTCCGAGGCGCCACCGCGCCTTCCCAATTCCCGCCGGCCACTTCCACGTCTCAACGTCCCCGTCCCCCTTTCACACAGAGAGGACACACACATAACAAACAAGACGCGCCATCCGCAAAGCAAGCAAACAAACAGAGTCTCCAGAAACATGAGAAACCAACCGTCGGCCGCCGCACAAAATACAAAACACAAAACAAAACGGCCACAACCGCTCCGCTACCGCGCGCCGCCGCCTACCGCCACCGGCCCCACAATCCAACCACCACGGCACGCACACAGTACCCACAAGGGTCATACAGAAACGCCACACAAACACCAACCAACCCCACACACACACACACACACACACACACACACCCCGGCGCATGCACGCACGGCCACCCAAACAAGACAACACAACGCGCCAAGCACGACAATCAACGCCTTCCCGACGTCCTCTGATGGCCCTGAGAAGGGCCGTTTTGGGCCGCGCGCAGCCGTGCCATCGCGCGCCACTAGACGACGCGGGGGAGGGGGGTGGGGGACGACGGGGTCAAGCGCCAGCCCTTCCCTTCCTTCCCCTTTCCTTTCTTTACTTTAACTTCACTTCTTCTTCTTGGGCGAAGCCTTCGCCTTAGACGGCGTCGTCGCCTTCTTCGGGCGCGGCGCCTTCGGCTTCTTCGTCGGAACCTTCGCGGCCTTCTTCGCCTTCGACGGCGACTTGGCCTTGGCCGGCTTGGCCGCAGCCGCCTTCTTCGCACCCGCGGGAGCCGCCGACGCCGCAGACGCCTTCTTGGCGGCGCCCGCCTTCCGACCGGTCGCCGCCTTCACGCCACCAGCCTTCTTTGCGCCGGCCGCACGGGCGCCCTTCTTCTCCTTGCTGGCCGGAGCGGCGCGCTTCTTCTTCGCACCGCCGGCACGGGCCTTGCCGCCCTCGGCCGCCCCGCCGCCGGCGCCGGCAAGCTTGAAAGAGCCGGACGCGCCCTTCCCCTTCGTCTGCACCAGCTCGCCAGCCACGACGGCCGACTTGAGGTACTTCTTGATAAAGGGCGCCAGCTTCTCCGCGTCCAGCTTGTAGTGCGCGGCAATGTACTTCTTGATCGCCTGCAGCGACGAGCCGCCGCGCTCCTTCAGACTCTTGATGGCGGCCGTCACCATCTCAGAGGTGCGCGGGTGCGCAGGCTTGGCGCGCGGCTTCTTCGCAGACGCCGCAGACTTGGCCTTCTTCGTCGTGCCGGTGGCGGCGGGTGCCGCAGCAGTCTCGTTCGTAGCCGCCTGATCTGCCATTATTTCGACGACGCGCGTACACACACGAGAGCGAGAGCGAGAGCGGCAGGCGGCAAGCACGGCGGCAGAGAATAGCCGCCGCGCCGCCAGGCCCAGCCAGTGTCGCGGGCGGGCGCGGACGGCCGAGAGAGCGGCCGCCACTCTGCGCGCCGCCGCGCCGCGCCTCCCGCGCTTGCTACCGCCCAACGTCCGACAGCCTGTGCGGACCAGCCCCAAACCTGCGCCGCAACCACCCGCGCCGTTCAAACCACCGAGGATGGGGCTACACACGGCCACACCACAGTCGCCAACCAGTCGCCACGGCAGCGCCGCAAACCACGGCCAAACTGCAGCTACCGCGCGCTACAGCCTGGCTCGGCCCGCCGAGAATCGCCGCCCCCGCCCACATGCCGCCCCCACAGCCCCAGCCGACGACCCGCCACAATGGCCAAACCTTCGGCAAAAGTGCCACACCGTCGCCGCGCCAGCCCGGCCAGCGCGGCCGCCGCCACAGCCACACAAGCGGAGGCGTGCGGCGATGCCGGCCGTGCAAACGCACCTCCGCCGCCCCATCGCCCTCCCACCGTTTCCCGATCGGCCCGCAGCCGTCGGGCCACCTCGCCCGCCAACATTCGCGCCCCTTTCTCACAAAATTGCCCGCCGCAAACAAAACGGGCGCCGCCTGCGCAACATCGGCACCGGCCAACCGAGCGCCGCCGCCCCTCGCCGCTTACGCGAGGGGGGCTGACCGCCGTCCGCAACTACAGACACACCGAATCTGCCTCCAAGCACACACGACAGCCGACCTCCTACATTTATACGCCGCAAGCCACCCAACGGTGTGTGGCGGAGGGCACTTTTTACGTTACGTGCCACTGTCGTCATTGCCTCCCTTTGCCGTTCCAGTCGCGTATGGTTCGCGGGAACAACGACTGTCTGAAAGCCTCCGTGCGCGCTCGAATCTCTCTACTTTTACTACATTCGGGATCTCCTCGGGAGGTATATACGTACGGGGAAGCAATATATTCGATACCTCATCCGGAAACGCACCCTCTCGAAAACCTGGCGAGCAAGCTACACCGCGATGCAGAGAGCGCCTCCCTTGCAGAGTCTGCCACTTAACTATCACGGTTACCACATAACCCTGTGACGAAACGTTGGACCTTTCTCTATCTCCTCCGTCAACCCGACCTGCTACGCATCCCACACTGGTGGGCAACACTCACGTATGGGTCGGTCGAACGCGTGTTTTTGTAAGCCACCTCCTTTGTTGATGGACTACATTTTTGCTAAGCATTCTCCCAGTGCATCTCAACCTGGTACCCGCCTTACCAACAATTACTTTTATCTGATCATCATTCCACTTCCAAATCATTCCGCACGCATACTCCCAGATACATATTTTACAGACGTCACAGCTACCAGTGTTTGTCCCGCTATCATATAATCAATCATACAATAAACGATCCTTCTTTCTGTATATTCGCAATACATCACATTTGTCTATGTTAAGGGGACAGTTGCCACTCCCTGCACCGGGTGCCTATCCGCTGCCGATCGTCCTGCAACCTCTCTGTATACTACATACAGCACATCATCCGCGAAACGACGCATGGAACGTCCGGCACTATCTACTAGCTCATTTATATGATATGAATTGTGAAAAGCAATGGTCCCATAACACTCCCCCGTGGCACGCCAGGGGTTACTTTAACGTCTGTAGACGTCTGTCTCTCCATTGATAACAACATGCTGTGTTCCGTCTGCTAACATCTCGTCAATCCAGCCACACAGTTGGTCTGATATTCTGTAGACTCTTACGTCGTTTATCAGGCGACGGTGCGGAGCTGTATCGAACGCCTTCCGGACGTCAACGACAATGGCATCCACCTGGGAGCCTGTATCTCATATTTTCTGGGTCTCATGCGCAAATAAAGCGAGCTGGGGGTCTCACACACGATCGCTGTTTCCGGAATCCAACATGGATTCCTACATAGTAGACTCTGGAGTTTCCACAAACGACATGATACTCGAGCAAACAACATGTTCTACAACACATCGACGTCAGAGATATGGGTCTATGGTTTTTGCGCATCTGCTCGACGACTGGGACTACCTGTGCTCTTTTCCAATCATTTGGAACCCTCCCTTCCTCTCCAGAGACTTGCGGTACACGGCTGTTAGAAGGGGGGCAGGTTGTTTCGCGTACCCTGTGTAGGAATCGCGAATTGGTAATCCCGTCGGGTCCGGCGGACTTTCCCATTCCTCCTTGGACACTTATTTCGATGTCAGCCGGTTTCTCGTTCGTGCGAGCATTTAGAGACGGAACTGCAGTGCGGTCCGTCCTCTGTGAAACAGCTTTGGAAACAGGTGTTTAGGTATTTCACAGCTTTACGCGTGTCATCCTCTGTTTCAATGCCATCACCATGCCGGAGTGTCTGGATATGCTGTTTCGAGCCACTTACTGATTCAACGCAAGACCGGAACGTCCTAGCATTTTCTGTCAACGTCGGTACATAGGGTTTGTTCTACTTTCGAATTCACTGAACGCTTCACGCATAGCCCTCCTTACGCTCACACTTTGGACATCGTTTAGCTTCTGTTTGTCTCGGAGGTTTTGGCTGCGTTTAAACTTTGGGTGAAGCTCTCTTTGCTTTCGCAACAGTTTCCTAACGTTGTTGTTGTAGTATACCACGGTGGGTTTTTTTTCCCATCCCTCACAGTTCGACACTCGGCACGTACCTGTCTAAAAACGCATTTTTACCATTGCCTTGCACTTTCTCCATGAACACTCAACATTGTCAGTGTCGGAACAGGCATTTGCCTTTTCATCTGTCGGGTCGTCTGCAAATCTGCCTTCTATTACTCTTGCTAGCCAAAACAGATAGATACACCGTCCTCCCTGCAACGGCCTTATGATCACTGCGTCCCTGTTCTGCACATACAGAGTCGAAACACGTTCGGGTCTGTTTGTCATCCGTAGGTCCACGATGTTATCTCCACGAGTCGGTTCTCTGTTCATTTTGCTCGAGGTGATTTTCGGACAGTGCACTCAGTATAATGTCACTCGATGCTCTCTGTCCCCCTACCACCCGTCCTGAACATCATCTGAGTGTCCCAGTCTATATCGGGTAAATTGAAATCTCCACCTAAGACCCTAACATGCTGAGGAAAATGTATGTGAAATGTGTTTCCAAAATCCGTCTCTCCGTTGTTCTGCCACTAATGCTGCTGCGTCGGGAGGTCGGTCAAAGGAGCCAATTATTATTAAACCTAGCTCGGTTGTTGGGTGTAACCTCCACCCACAATATTTCACAGGAACCATCCACCTCTACTTCACTACAGGATCAAAACTACTACTCAAACAGCGACGAACACACCACCACCGGTTGCATGCAATCGAGCCTTTCTAAAACACCGTCTGTACCTTTGTGACAATTTCGGCAGAATTTATCCCTGGCGTCAGCCAGCTTTCTGTACCTTATCACGATTGCAGAGCTTCGGTGCTTTCTCTGTCAGCGCTTGCGGTTCCGGTACTGTACCAACGCAGCTTCGACAGTTGACAATTAACAAACGATACCGATTGCTGCTTGGTCCCCGCACCCGTTGAGGCTGCTGTTGCCCCCTTTCTGTACTTGCCCAAGGCCATCTAACCTAACAAAACCGCCCAGCCCACGCCACACAACCCCTGCTACCCGTGTAGCCGCTTGTTGCGTGTAGTGCTCTCCACCTAAGACTATAACATGCCTTCGACATTCGCAGTGTACAACACCTTAGGTTAGGGTTGGCGTCGCTTGGGTTAGGTTAGGTTACGTTAGGTGGACGTGGGTTAGGTTAAGGGTTAAAGTTAGGTTAGGCGTCAAAGTTAGGTTAAGCGTTCGGACGTGAGGCGTCAGGTGGCCGCACCTACCTTACGGCCGGACATCTTAGGTTAGGCTAAGGGCGCCGAGGTCACGTTACGTTCACCTTCGGGCGCCACACGTAGCTGTCACAGGTAGGTAGTAGTTCGGTCGGTCGGTCGTCGGCAAGCCGCAAAAAACTACAGACGACGTCGACAACAAGACCGAGCAGGAGGCAGATATATACCGAGCGCCAAAGAGACCGACCACACACACACACACACACACACACACACAAAACAACAAACACCACCCACCGGCCAAAGGGGCACCAAAAAAACCCACAAAGCCGAGCACCACACGTCGCGACCAGAGGCAACCCGCAACCGCAACGGCGCTTTCCGCACCGGGCCGGATGCACGTACGACAACACCGCTACCCGTACACAAGGCCTCCCATTGCACACAGCCGCTCTGTGTTCAACATCATCAATGGCGCGCCCGCGGCTCGTCGCGGTCGCAGCCATGACGCCGCCGCCACTTTTGCACCAACACATTCACGCACCGCAAAACAGCTCGCCGACCCACCGACACAGCACAGCCGACAAACAAAAACAACCGCGGCGGCGGCAACAAAACAAAACAAACACCTCGCACCAAGCGTCCGACAGAAAACAAACGGACAGGCACACAGGCCTCTGCTAACGACCACGACACAGCGGCACGCTGCCCCTTTCCCGCCACTCTCGATTCACAGCGCACGCGACCCCGTCGTCGACGACGACACGCGACGGGCTCGCTTCCCGCAACCTACACCTTTCCGCCACTACGCACGGCTCCACCCGACGCCCGTCGCAACGGCACTACTGCACGCACTATCACCCCCGCCGCCGCCGCCGCCGCCGCCGCCTCCTCCTCTCTCCCCCTTCCCGTACACAACAACACAGCCAAAAACACACTCACGACCCAAACATAACAACATGGCACGTGCATCGGCGCACACCCCCAACCAGTCACCGTCGACACAACCACACGCAAGGCACGGAAAAACCGGCGTCCTTCCACGTTGCCATCAAAGCAGCACAAACAACCACACAGGAGGAACCACCAACAACTGCCGGCCGGCCGGCAACCACCAAACGCACATTCCCGCTCGCCACCACACACCTCTCGGCAGCCGTTTCGCAAAGACATGACATGACATGACGCGACATCATCGCATCACGGGCGACGCACGCACACCGACCCACTTTCCCGCCCGTCTCTCTCTCTCTTTTTCTTCCGACGCCTTCGGCCGAGCACACACGTACGTGGCACAACGCCCAACACAGTCACACACAGTCGACAGGCGCACGCCCAGGCACGCAACGACGCAGCGCAGCAAAGGCGCCCGCGACACATACCTCCTCTCCCGTCTCGCCGCCGACCGCCAGCCAGCCACTCGCAATGTGCACTGGCCAACCGGACACACGTCCACCGCGCCGCCTCCGACCACCCGCCAGGGGGCGCTCACGTCCGCGACAACAGCGCGGCCCGCCGCCGGGCGGGCCCAGCCCGGCCCAGGCGGCGCGCGCTGCTCTGCACTCGGCGCGCCGCGCCACACATCCTGCTGCAGACCGGGCTCGTCTCTCTGTACGCGTCTGCGTCTGCCCGCATCTCATCTTCCTGCGCATCAACACAAACGAGGCCACGTGAGCAAACCCCCGTCACAACGCCACATCACGCACTGCCTTGTCGACCGCCTAAATAAATGCACTCACCCACCAGCCATCCGCTTCGTCCTCTTCTTGCTTACTCGTTGTTCGTCGTTGTTGCTGCTGCACCAGCACCAGCACCAGCACCGGCGGCGGCGGCGGCGGCGGCGGCGGCGGCGGCGGCGGCGGCGGCGGCGGCGGCAGCGGCAGCGGCAGCGCACACAGCCCCCAGCCGGCCGCATCCGAGGGGGCCCCGCCGCCAGCGTCGCCTCCTTGGGCACAGGTGCGGTGCTGTGGCCGCCCATCCAACCGCATTTGCTGGCCGTCCCAGCCGCCAGGCAGGCGTTCCCACTGCCGCGCACCGCCTCTGCTGCAGAAGACGAACAAACGAAACGTACAAACATACACGCACCCGAAGCGTGGCCACACACGGACGGGACCGACAGGCTCCAAGGCGACCAAACGATGGAAAAACAAACACAAAAACAAAAGACACGCGAGCGAGCGAGCAAGCACGCAGTCGCCTCGCCTCTGTCCTCCCGCCCCCGCCCTTCTCCCCACCACATGCCCACAAACACCACCGCCTGCCCGCATCTCCACATTCGCCCCCTCCATTTGTTCCCTTGCGTTCGTTCCTTCCTTCCTTCCATGTGTCTGCGTGCGCGGCGCCTCTCCAACATCCGCCGTCCGTCCGTCCCGTTTTCGCCGTACCACACGCCACCGTCGGCGCCGCCTCGCCTCCTCCCAGTCCACCACCGCCGCCGCCCCTGTCCGCCCCGCACACCACCATACACCGCTGCTTGTCCCGGCCGTTGCCACCAAAGGCGCCAGCCGCAAACCGCGCCAAACGCCGCAGCGCGCGTGCGTCCTTCCTTCTTGCTTGCTTCTCCGTGCCGACGCTGCCTCTATTCCCGCACCCATTCGGCCGACAAGCACTGGCGTCGACGACACAGCCGTTGGGCTCCGGCACTGCGCGTACCGGAGTTACACGCGCACCCCCCCTCGCGAACGCACGACTCATTCTCTTTGTTGTTTCTCCTCTTTCTTACGTCTTCGTTTCTTGTTTGTTTGTTTGTTTGTTTTTTTTTTTTTCCTCCCACCGCCGCATGTGACACAATGGCCTCCCTCCCCCTTTCGTTCGTTGTCGCCGCTTTGTTTCTCTTTCTCATTGGTGCACGTCCGACGCGCTCCATTTCCACCACACCACGGCCATCGGCCTCCTCAACGGGCAGGCGCAGTGTGCCATTCTCCGGCGCACAAGCACACCGCGCGGCTCGCTCTCCTCGCCCCCACGCCACGCCACGCCACGCAGCACAAATGATGCTGTCTCGCAACACGACACACGGTGCGCACACCCCCGACCACGCGGCTCTTAAAAGGCATGGCACCGGCGACATGCGCCGCCCCGGCCCGCATCCGTCGTCTCACGTTCACTGCCGGCCGCGTCTGAGGCTACAACCGCACCACAACAACGGTCCCCTCCCGGCAACACATTTGTTGCACAAACACAACCGCCGAGCGCAGCGCGAGCCACCCACACGCGCCCTCCCCGTCTTTAAAAGCCTCCGCGTCTCCTTTCTCCTTTCGCGCCCCTCCCATCTCCCGAATATGCCAGCAGCGGTGCCACTACCGCGAAACGGACACGCCTTCCGGGCCACATGCAAGGGCACGCCCACCACCAACTACTGCCATATTCGCGGACGCAGTTAGGCAACACGCAACGCACTCTCCACCTACTTTCTCTCTCTCGTCCATTCTCTTTAAAACACACGAACCAACCAACCACGGCTAACACACTTTTTCGCGACACCTTTGACTGCGTTATCTTGACCGTGACGGCAGCTATCGACCTTCCAATTCCCCACTAAACACACACACACCCCTACATACACACCCTTCGCTACACCGGACAACAACAGCGTACACAACAGGAGGGCACACGAAACGGCAGGCAAGGGCAACGCATTCTCATAGATTCCTCCTCCGAGCCATGTCGGCGAACGTTTCATCCGGGAAGGCAATGCAATTCAGCCGTCACCACGGCCGACACCTGCAGCCGCGCCGTAAACGCCTTTCAGTGCGGCTGCAATGCACGGGAACGTTCCGTTGCTATAGACAGCGCCTCTCCGTTTTTCCCTGCTTCGTTTTCCGGTGATTGCTTCTCCATTTTGTTTGTTTTATTACTTTCCGTTCCCCTCCTCCACCATTGTTTCCGTCCCCAACAGTTTTGCTCATTCCACACGTTCTGCCCAGACACGACACTCGACCGATCAAAGGTCAGCCTTTCGTCACCGTTCGCGGCGCCGACGGTGCCACAGTGCGACTGGTGTGAACACCGACACGTTGCCATGACGCCGGTGTACCGCGCCGATATTGACAGTTACTCAGAGCCGCCGGATCGGATCACATCACCGACACACCTGCCATTTCACACCGGGGGACACAGACCAACGAAACGCGTGTACGCCCATAACAACAAACAACGACCGTCGTCGTCTAGCCTCACGCTTACTGTACTCAACCGAACACACGTGCACCGTGAATGACGTGCGTGCGCACAACAGTCCAATCAATCATCAGTCAAACTGCAGAAACGGCTATCATCAAATCAAGGGCCAAATAGGTACACCACCGTGCGTGTCGCCTACCCCACCCGCCCGTACATTTCTTGGCGACTTCGTAATGGATGATAGTACGACACGTCCATTTAAAACGTCACCAACACACACACACCAACGCGCCGTACAGCAAAGGGAATAGTCGACGGCAACACAACATTTCACCCTCGCCATCATGTATGATGTGACAACAGACGGCCGTAACGGTGACATCCAACAATCAATCAATCGCGAGGACTTTCAATTGCAGTCACGTGACTAACCGGGCAGACGGAGACAAAGACATGAATCAGCGCCACAGACAGCACCAACACCTCCTATCGATCTATCTGTGTGTCGACAAACAACCACGCCAAGACTCGTGCACGCATTCCACGTCACACCGGCGCTCGCGGCCGTACCCCAGTAACCACAACCACAACCACATTCGAGACCACACCACCACGGCACAGCAGCACCACCAGCTGCCTCGCAACCAACCAAACCGGGTAGCTATGCCGCCCCTCTCACTCACTCACTCACTCACTCACTCACTCACACACACACAACAATTCCGCTCTTCCCGCAAAGGCAATTTGGTGGCCCTGAAAAGGGCCGTTTTGCCGCTCTCGCAACGGAGGGAGCTTCCTTCCTTCCTTCCTTCCTTCCTTCCAAGAGCCGAAGTAACAACCTCCTCCTTACTTGGAGCTCGTGTACTTGGTCACCGCCTTCGTGCCCTCGCTCACGGCGTGCTTGGCCAGCTCGCCAGGCAGCAAGAGCCGCACAGCCGTCTGGATCTCGCGGGACGTGATGGTCGAGCGCTTGTTGTAGTGCGCCAGGCGAGACGCCTCGGCCGCAATGCGCTCGAAAATGTCGTTCACGAAGCTGTTCATGATGCTCATCGCCTTCGACGAGATGCCCGTGTCGGGGTGCACCTGCTTCAGCACCTTGTAGATGTAGATGGCATAGCTCTCCTTCCTCTTGCGCTTCTTCTTCTTGTCGCCCTTCGAAATGTTCTTCTGCGCCTTGCCGGCCTTCTTGGCGGCCTTCCCGCTAGTCTTGGGCGGCATCTCGAACGTACAACAACAGGCAGCAAGCGCTCCGCTCTAGTCAGCGTCTCCCCACACAGTGGCACCCGCCGCTACCGCAACACCGCACCTTTACCAGCTCGCCCTGTTGCGGCCGCCGACCAATGGGGCGCGCGCGCAACCGGCCGCCGCACCCGAGCCCATAAAGGGACCCCCACCCCGCCGCCGCCGGCACACGCACGCACTCCGCTGCTCGACTCGCTGCGGCTCGCACCGTTACGGTTACGTGTTTAGCGCTTACGCCACTAGCCAAACGCCATGTCCGGACGCGGAAAGGGAGGCAAAGTCAAGGGCAAGTCAAAGTCCCGCTCAAGCAGGGCTGGGCTCCAGTTCCCGGTCGGCAGAATCCACCGCCTCCTGCGCAAGGGAAACTACGCCGAGCGCGTCGGCGCCGGGGCGCCCGTCTACCTCGCCGCCGTCATGGAGTACCTCGCGGCTGAGGTGCTCGAGCTGGCCGGAAACGCGGCCCGCGACAACAAGAAGACGCGCATCATCC
Organism: Schistocerca nitens; assembly: GCF_023898315.1. NCBI lineage: Eukaryota > Metazoa > Arthropoda > Insecta > Orthoptera > Acrididae > Schistocerca > Schistocerca nitens. Next base: position 37,986 of record NW_026046048.1, read on the forward strand.
CGCGCCACCTGCAGCTCGCCATCCGCAACGACGAGGAGCTCAACAAGCTCTTGTCGGGCGTCACCATCGCACAGGGTGGTGTCCTGCCCAACATCCAGGCCGTCCTGCTGCCAAAGAAGACCGAGAAGAAGGCCTAAACAGGGACCGCGGCGCTGCGCTTGCGTGCTCCCTGCACGCAAACGCAAACGCGCCTTTGCCTTGCCGGCTCGCCTCACAACAATCGGCCCTTTTCAGGGCCACCACACAAACCTACGTCCAAAGCAAAGTTTCCGTCGTCCTCGCCGCACTTTACAACAACGTCCACAGCGCCGGCGCACGTCCGCCATCTTGTCCACAGCCCGTGTGGCCGAACACACACACATTTTTTCTGCACCCCTCCACGCACGCACAGTCGCGTTCCAAACAACGACAACGACATCAATACACCAATAATGTGATGTGATCATTGTTAATATGTTCATAATTAAAAGAGCGCGTAACGGCCCGACGACGGACGACACGCGGGCCGCCGCGCGCGCTCTCCAAACACACAGGCACAGGACAAACCAAACCAAACCAAACAGCTGATCCGATCGATGATCCGGCCCGCGCCACAAACAAACCACGCACACACCGGACTCAGCCGCGCCCTCCCGCATCCATCATCACACACGTCACGTCGAAACTCCAAACGGAACGCACGCACGCAAAGCAACAGAGGCGCACAACAACAACAACAACAACAACAAACACACACACACAGAGGCAGGCAGGCAACACAGACCCTTTCGCACTTTTCAATTTCCGAACAGTGTGGTGGCCCTGAAAAGGGCCGTTTTTCGTCTCTCCCACCAAGCACGGGCAACGGCACGGCCGCGGGAAGGCCACAGCACAGCACACCGGCTGCCTGCCTAACCGCCGAAACCGTACAGGGTGCGCCCCTGCCTCTTCAGGGCGTACACCACGTCCATGGCCGTCACAGTCTTGCGCTTGGCGTGCTCAGTGTACGTCACCGCGTCGCGGATCACGTTCTCCAGGAACACCTTCAGCACTCCGCGGGTCTCCTCGTAGATCAGACCAGAGATGCGCTTCACGCCGCCCCTGCGAGCCAGGCGGCGGATGGCGGGCTTCGTGATGCCCTGGATGTTGTCGCGCAACACCTTGCGGTGCCGCTTGGCGCCACCCTTGCCCAGCCCCTTTCCTCCCTTGCCGCGGCCTGTCATTCTTCCTCCTCCTCAAGCAACAAAAAAAGCACAAGCGGCAGCTCCTCACCCGGCGCTAGCGAGTCGGCTACGGTGCGCCGTGAGCGCGCGCCGCCCCCCTATATAGACTCTGGCCCGCCCTCCCCCCACCACGCGCACCGAGGGCATATAAGCGCAGCACGGGCCCGCGCGGGCCCGTTGTCAAGGCAGCACCGGACGCTTCGCTACCGCACGCACCGCTAACCGCTATGGCCCGCACAAAGCAAACGGCCCGCAAGTCCACCGGCGGAAAGGCGCCGCGCAAACAGCTCGCCACCAAGGCGGCGAGGAAGAGCGCGCCCGCCACCGGCGGCGTCAAGAAGCCCCACCGCTACAGGCCGGGCACCGTCGCCCTGCGAGAAATCAGGCGCTACCAGAAGAGCACAGAGCTGCTCATCCGCAAGCTGCCGTTCCAGCGCCTAGTGCGCGAGATCGCCCAGGACTTCAAGACCGACCTGCGCTTCCAGAGCTCCGCAGTCATGGCCCTGCAGGAGGCCAGCGAGGCCTACCTCGTCGGCCTCTTCGAAGACACCAACCTGTGCGCAATCCACGCCAAGCGCGTCACCATCATGCCCAAGGACATCCAGCTCGCGCGCCGCATCCGCGGCGAGCGCGCCTAAACCGCTTAGCCGCGGCACGGCACCGCACGCGCGCAACACAAAAAAAACGGCCCTTTTCAGGGCCACTAACATCTCTCCGTCGCGAGCAAAACTTTTGTCGGTCTTGCCGCCCAGCCTCTCTCTCTAGCCCCGTTAAAACAACCACCACAATTCCCCACCCTCCCTCCCGTACACAGCCGCTCTCGCCAACAATCACAATCGACGTCATCCCACCCCACCCCTTCAAATACACACAAACAAACAGCCGGACGACGTCACCACGGGTGGCTGGCCGCCGCCGTCTCCGAGGCGCCACCGCGCCTTCCCAATTCCCGCCGGCCACTTCCACGTCTCAACGTCCCCGTCCCCCTTTCACACAGAGAGGACACACACATAACAAACAAGACGCGCCATCCGCAAAGCAAGCAAACAAACAGAGTCTCCAGAAACATGAGAAACCAACCGTCGGCCGCCGCACAAAATACAAAACACAAAACAAAACGGCCACAACCGCTCCGCTACCGCGCGCCGCCGCCTACCGCCACCGGCCCCACAATCCAACCACCACGGCACGCACACAGTACCCACAAGGGTCATACAGAAACGCCACACAAACACCAACCAACCCCACACACACACACACACACACACACACACACCCCGGCGCATGCACGCACGGCCACCCAAACAAGACAACACAACGCGCCAAGCACGACAATCAACGCCTTCCCGACGTCCTCTGATGGCCCTGAGAAGGGCCGTTTTGGGCCGCGCGCAGCCGTGCCATCGCGCGCCACTAGACGACGCGGGGGAGGGGGGTGGGGGACGACGGGGTCAAGCGCCAGCCCTTCCCTTCCTTCCCCTTTCCTTTCTTTACTTTAACTTCACTTCTTCTTCTTGGGCGAAGCCTTCGCCTTAGACGGCGTCGTCGCCTTCTTCGGGCGCGGCGCCTTCGGCTTCTTCGTCGGAACCTTCGCGGCCTTCTTCGCCTTCGACGGCGACTTGGCCTTGGCCGGCTTGGCCGCAGCCGCCTTCTTCGCACCCGCGGGAGCCGCCGACGCCGCAGACGCCTTCTTGGCGGCGCCCGCCTTCCGACCGGTCGCCGCCTTCACGCCACCAGCCTTCTTTGCGCCGGCCGCACGGGCGCCCTTCTTCTCCTTGCTGGCCGGAGCGGCGCGCTTCTTCTTCGCACCGCCGGCACGGGCCTTGCCGCCCTCGGCCGCCCCGCCGCCGGCGCCGGCAAGCTTGAAAGAGCCGGACGCGCCCTTCCCCTTCGTCTGCACCAGCTCGCCAGCCACGACGGCCGACTTGAGGTACTTCTTGATAAAGGGCGCCAGCTTCTCCGCGTCCAGCTTGTAGTGCGCGGCAATGTACTTCTTGATCGCCTGCAGCGACGAGCCGCCGCGCTCCTTCAGACTCTTGATGGCGGCCGTCACCATCTCAGAGGTGCGCGGGTGCGCAGGCTTGGCGCGCGGCTTCTTCGCAGACGCCGCAGACTTGGCCTTCTTCGTCGTGCCGGTGGCGGCGGGTGCCGCAGCAGTCTCGTTCGTAGCCGCCTGATCTGCCATTATTTCGACGACGCGCGTACACACACGAGAGCGAGAGCGAGAGCGGCAGGCGGCAAGCACGGCGGCAGAGAATAGCCGCCGCGACAGGCTTTCTGTTTGTTCTGGGATACCGAAGTGCCACTGGGCTGTGCCCGTCTGACTTCAAGTAATGCGCTTGGGGATTTAGGAAAATGAGATATGGTGTTGTGTACGTGTTTTTATGTAAATGTTTGTTTTGTGTGTGTGTATGTGTTATCTAAATGTCTCTAAATTGACGGGTGATTGTTAGTTTTGGGCGCTTGTGTTGAAAATCGGGGTGTTCGTGACCTAAATTTTGTATGAGATGGTGGGGCGATGTTTGTGTTTTCTCATAAAGCTTGGTGGACTTCTCCTTTATGAGGGAGTATATGGTGGGGTGGCCTAAAAATTCTCTAATTTGTGTGTTTCGGACGTATCTGTCAGCGCCTGTGATGACTCGGAAGGTTTTGTTCTGCAGTCGCTGTAGTCGTGCCAGTGTGGTGTCTGACGCCATCGACCATACTTCCGATCCATACAAGATGGCCGGTAGCATGAGCTGACGCCAGAGAAGCATTTTGCAGCTTAGGGTGAGGCCGTCACCCTTTAGGAGGGGGTATAGCTGCGACAGGAGGGCGCAGCCTTTGTTCGCAGCTTTGTGAATGTGTTTTTGCCACGTAAGACGCCTGTCTATTTCGAGGCCTAAGTATGTGATACAATTACGCCAGGCTAGGTCCCGACCACCAATGGTGAGTTGTTGGTCTGGGAGTTTTAGCCTGGTCGTAAAGTATATGGCTTGCGATTTTTCCGGGTTAACTTTTATCTTCCAGATGTTGCACCACTGTGTGATGGTGTCGAGGTGCTCTTGTAGCTTGCGTCGGATGAATGCAAGGTTACGACAGCTCCTGAAGATTGCTGTATCGTCGGCGTAGAGAGCAATCCCTCCGCCGACCTGCTTGGGTATGTCGTTAGTGTAGACTGAGTAGAGAACGGGACCCAAGACCGAACCTTGCGGTACTCCGGCCGCAATCGGTCGTGTCTGGCTCGAACTCGATCCACTTCTTACGAAGAATTGACGCTCCGCAAGAAATGAATCAATGATCTGTATTAGATGTCCTGGGCACCCTATTTGGTCTAGTTTATATATTAGGCCATCGTGCCAGACGCGGTCAAATGCCTTCTCTATATCCAGGAACACTGCTCCTGTAGATTCTCTCTTTGCCCTGGCCATACAAATGTGCTCTACCAAGCGCAGGCATTGTTGGGTTGTGGAGTGTTCAGAGCGGAATCCAAACTGCTCGGGCATCAGGATGTTGTGTGCAGTAAGGAAGTGTTGAAGGGGTGAGAGGATGAGCAGCTCGAGTATTTTACTCATGCCGTTTAGTAGGGAGATAGGTCTATAGCTTTCTGGAAGGAGCAGGTTTTTATTAGGTTTGGGGAGGGTGATTACTTTTGCAGTTTTCCACACTGAGGGGAAGTAGGTGAGTTTTAGGCAAGCGTTGAAGACGCTTGCCAGAAATGTTATGGCAGGAGGTGGAAGGTGCTTTAGGAGTGGGGTGCGGATTTGGTCAGGGCCAGGAGCTTTGTGGTTTCCCTGACGCTTGATAAGTGCGCTAATTGTCGGCTCGTTTACGGGCACGAATTCTGTATTTGGGCGCGTATTTCTAATCTGAGTCACTCGTCCGACGACTAATCTTTCCTGCCTGTCACTCTCGTCATCGTCGATGACGTGAGTTCGGAATTGTGACTCTAGTGATTGTGCCATTATTTCCGCCTTGTCGTGATCTTCGTACGCTAGACCGTTCACGCCGTGGAGTGGCCTGTTTTCTCTGGTGGGGGCTTTCCGCTGCCGGGCTATCTGCCAGATCTTGCGTTTACTGCTCTCTGTTTCGGCGGTTTGTAACATCTCCTCCCAGCAGCGGCTCCTGTGCTCCTGCAGTCGGAGTTTTACCTGGTCCTCCAGCCGCCGCAGCCGGCGGCGGTCAGCTGGGTCGCGGTGACGCTGCCACAGCTTACGCAACCTGCGTTTGGCGACTATGAGGTCCCAGATGTCAGGGGGCAGGTCCCTGGCGCCAGGCTCTGTGGTGAGCCTGACGCTTGTAGCGCGAGCACAGGCGTGGAGGACGTCTGTAAAGTTGGTGATTGCTTCGTCTATTTCTTCTTTCGTTTCCATCTGTGGGATTTCCTCCACGTGCTCACCCACCAGGTATTTGTATCGGTCCCAGTTTGTTATTACTTCTGTTTTTGCCATCCTCCCGGCTTCGTCTTCGACACTGGCTATGTCCAGAACGACCGGGTTGTGGTCAGAGTTCAGCTCGTAGTGCACGGTGACTGTCGCGTCGAGAGCAAAGTTTTTCACGACAAAAATATCCAGGATATCCGGATTTTTTGTCGGGTCCACAGGGATGTGCGTAGGCTCGTCGGGTGCGATGACGCTGAGGGCGGCACGCCTCTCGACGAGTCTATGCAATCTCCCACCACTTCTGTTCTCGGCGCGGCAGCCAAAGGCCGTATGTTTCGAGTTTAGGTCCCCTCCCACAATCACACGCGCGCCAGTACCCAGCAGAGCCTGAAGGTCCTGTGTCAGTATGGTGGTGCCCGGGGGGTGGTAGGCGGAGATGATGGTGTATGGAGTGTTTTGAATTTTAATTTCTATACCGGCTGCCTCGATGCCGTGTGTCTGCGGTAGGTCCACTGTGCGGAAACACCTTCTGCCTTTTACAAGGACCGCTACTCCGCCGCGCTCGCGGCCTACGCGGTCTACTCTATGGATGGAGTAATTTCTTACAGAAAAGCGGTCCTTGGGCTTAAGGTGAGTTTCCGTCAGGCACACAACGTCGATCGCATACCGGTCTAGAAATTCCTCTAGTGCGTGCTTCTGTGTTTTTACGCCATTGGCGTTAAAAGTTAAAATTGTGAACTTTCTGGATCTAGGGGGATCCATTAAAGGCACTGAATAATGACATTGCTCCCTCTGCGAGGGCCATGAATTTACTTAGGCCATCAGGCGCCGCCTGCACGCGCGCCATGGTGTCCCTAATTGTGAACATGACGTTTGTCAGGCTGAAGCCTGCAAACAGCTGACGCAGCTCGTCAAAGACGCCGAGCGGCGTCCCTGGCTGCTGGCCAGCAGCCGACTGAGGCGGCGCGGCAGCTGCGGGCGCCTCAGTGCGCTGGTGGCGTGGAGGGGGAGGCCAGGCGGCAGCAGCCGTCGGGGCGCGTGGTGGGGGAAGCGAGGGAAAGGCATCTCGCCCCGGCACAGTCGCTCTGCGGCCGCTGGCGGAGGCAGAGCTAGCTGCCTGCGCGTTGGCCGCAGATGTGGGCTGCTGCGCCGTAGAGGCAGAAGCGCCTCGCGGCAGAGCAGCACCGTTTGCCGACCGAGGGGGGCGGATGGACATCAATTGGATACGTGTGGGGCACCGGCTGTAGTTTGCCGGGTGATCGCCCCCACATAGGGCGCATTTTGCCGGGGTTGCACGGCTCTTTTTGCATGTGTTTGTCAAGTGTGGGCCGGCACACTTGACGCACTTTGGAGGATGGTGACACTGCTCTGCAGAGTGGAACAGCTGCTGGCACTGGTGGCACTGAACAGGGCCCTCAGGTTGGCGATACCTCTCTACCGTAACCTTGCAGTTCATAAACAGCTCGATTTTCAAGAGCTCTCTATTTTTCTCGTCAGGGTGTAGTATAACTTTGAATGAAGCTCTCTTCCTGCGCCCCTCTCCCGGGTTGCTCGGGTCGGATGCCTTGGTCTCCTGTTTGACCTCGATAACCCTGAAGTGACGCGCAAGGAGGAGCTCCTTTATCTCCGCGGGATCTGTGTCTCTGGGGAGACCTTTGATCACCGCTTTATATGAGTTTTTCTCACTGACTGGGTATGTGTGATACGCAATCTTCTTCTGTGTGAAGTACTCTGTCAGAAATCTATAATCGGGCAGGGTTGACGGTTGAAATTTTACAGAGGACCCCCTGCACGAGGTATTTAGTCCTCCTTTTAGTTTTGGGGCGACCTCTTTTATGATTTTCATTGTACCGTTCAAGATTGTAGCTAGGATTGGGGGCACCTTTTCCCGTTTCGGCCTCGATTGCGCTTGCGCGCCTGAGGTCGAGGGACGGGTAGGCGTTGCTTCGGCCGTTTCCGCTCCGTCGGTGTCGATCGGAGCGAAGCTGTTTGACGTCGGAATGTTTGCGACAACAGTTTCCCCCCCTACTTCCATGTCATCGTTTGCAGTTTGTTCCGTTTCCTCAGCGAGCCGGCTTGGAGCCGGACGCTTAGGCGCTGGCATTACGTCCGAATCTTGTACTCTTGTTTTGGCTTTGGTAATGGCTGAGCTTGGTTGGCCGCGGGTACCCAATGACTGGGTGCCGCAGCGGACTGGGGCTTTGGGCTTACCCAAGATGATTGTGTCAGCGGTACTTGAAGTCTGACATGCACTGCCCAGGGGCACTGGTTGTTCGGTCGTTGGCACCGTTAGGTATCCCCGAACAGTGCCAGCCCTAACATTGACTGCGCGCGGGTTACCGGGTAGTACCACGGGCCCTGGTGCAGGAATTTCCCTACTCTTGGAGGAGCAGGGAGGATGCCCTGCGGCAGTGTCTGGATGATTCACGTCTGAGGCAGATCAGGCGACCGGTGAACTAGAAAACCACGGCCCTCGCCGCCACCGCGCTGCCAGTAGACCGGCAGCAGCTGCACGACAAAGGGACCACGTAAGCGTCGTACCACGACAAATTTGCGGCGCAATCGCAAAGCGTGCGCACCCACACACGACAATTTTGCTTGCGTTGTGCAAGCACAAACGCAAACGACAAAGTTTGCTATGCTACGGCAAGCGTAGCGCTCCCAAAGGGTCTCCCAGTAGCGCGCGGCAGTATAGCGTCCGCTCACGACCGATCCACCCCCTCGAATGCCGCCGCGCCGCCAGGCCCAGCCAGTGTCGCGGGCGGGCGCGGACGGCCGAGAGAGCGGCCGCCACTCTGCGCGCCGCCGCGCCGCGCCTCCCGCGCTTGCTACCGCCCAACGTCCGACAGCCTGTGCGGACCAGCCCCAAACCTGCGCCGCAACCACCCGCGCCGTTCAAACCACCGAGGATGGGGCTACACACGGCCACACCACAGTCGCCAACCAGTCGCCACGGCAGCGCCGCAAACCACGGCCAAACTGCAGCTACCGCGCGCTACAGCCTGGCTCGGCCCGCCGAGAATCGCCGCCCCCGCCCACATGCCGCCCCCACAGCCCCAGCCGACGACCCGCCACAATGGCCAAACCTTCGGCAAAAGTGCCACACCGTCGCCGCGCCAGCCCGGCCAGCGCGGCCGCCGCCACAGCCACACAAGCGGAGGCGTGCGGCGATGCCGGCCGTGCAAACGCACCTCCGCCGCCCCATCGCCCTCCCACCGTTTCCCGATCGGCCCGCAGCCGTCGGGCCACCTCGCCCGCCAACATTCGCGCCCCTTTCTCACAAAATTGCCCGCCGCAAACAAAACGGGCGCCGCCTGCGCAACATCGGCACCGGCCAACCGAGCGCCGCCGCCCCTCGCCGCTTACGCGAGGGGGGCTGACCGCCGTCCGCAACTACAGACACACCGAATCTGCCTCCAAGCACACACGACAGCCGACCTCCTACATTTATACGCCGCAAGCCACCCAACGGTGTGTGGCGGAGGGCACTTTTTACGTTACGTGCCACTGTCGTCATTGCCTCCCTTTGCCGTTCCAGTCGCGTATGGTTCGCGGGAACAACGACTGTCTGAAAGCCTCCGTGCGCGCTCGAATCTCTCTACTTTTACTACATTCGGGATCTCCTCGGGAGGTATATACGTACGGGGAAGCAATATATTCGATACCTCATCCGGAAACGCACCCTCTCGAAAACCTGGCGAGCAAGCTACACCGCGATGCAGAGAGCGCCTCCCTTGCAGAGTCTGCCACTTAACTATCACGGTTACCACATAACCCTGTGACGAAACGTTGGACCTTTCTCTATCTCCTCCGTCAACCCGACCTGCTACGCATCCCACACTGGTGGGCAACACTCACGTATGGGTCGGTCGAACGCGTGTTTTTGTAAGCCACCTCCTTTGTTGATGGACTACATTTTTGCTAAGCATTCTCCCAGTGCATCTCAACCTGGTACCCGCCTTACCAACAATTACTTTTATCTGATCATCATTCCACTTCCAAATCATTCCGCACGCATACTCCCAGATACATATTTTACAGACGTCACAGCTACCAGTGTTTGTCCCGCTATCATATAATCAATCATACAATAAACGATCCTTCTTTCTGTATATTCGCAATACATCACATTTGTCTATGTTAAGGGGACAGTTGCCACTCCCTGCACCGGGTGCCTATCCGCTGCCGATCGTCCTGCAACCTCTCTGTATACTACATACAGCACATCATCCGCGAAACGACGCATGGAACGTCCGGCACTATCTACTAGCTCATTTATATGATATGAATTGTGAAAAGCAATGGTCCCATAACACTCCCCCGTGGCACGCCAGGGGTTACTTTAACGTCTGTAGACGTCTGTCTCTCCATTGATAACAACATGCTGTGTTCCGTCTGCTAACATCTCGTCAATCCAGCCACACAGTTGGTCTGATATTCTGTAGACTCTTACGTCGTTTATCAGGCGACGGTGCGGAGCTGTATCGAACGCCTTCCGGACGTCAACGACAATGGCATCCACCTGGGAGCCTGTATCTCATATTTTCTGGGTCTCATGCGCAAATAAAGCGAGCTGGGGGTCTCACACACGATCGCTGTTTCCGGAATCCAACATGGATTCCTACATAGTAGACTCTGGAGTTTCCACAAACGACATGATACTCGAGCAAACAACATGTTCTACAACACATCGACGTCAGAGATATGGGTCTATGGTTTTTGCGCATCTGCTCGACGACTGGGACTACCTGTGCTCTTTTCCAATCATTTGGAACCCTCCCTTCCTCTCCAGAGACTTGCGGTACACGGCTGTTAGAAGGGGGGCAGGTTGTTTCGCGTACCCTGTGTAGGAATCGCGAATTGGTAATCCCGTCGGGTCCGGCGGACTTTCCCATTCCTCCTTGGACACTTATTTCGATGTCAGCCGGTTTCTCGTTCGTGCGAGCATTTAGAGACGGAACTGCAGTGCGGTCCGTCCTCTGTGAAACAGCTTTGGAAACAGGTGTTTAGGTATTTCACAGCTTTACGCGTGTCATCCTCTGTTTCAATGCCATCACCATGCCGGAGTGTCTGGATATGCTGTTTCGAGCCACTTACTGATTCAACGCAAGACCGGAACGTCCTAGCATTTTCTGTCAACGTCGGTACATAGGGTTTGTTCTACTTTCGAATTCACTGAACGCTTCACGCATAGCCCTCCTTACGCTCACACTTTGGACATCGTTTAGCTTCTGTTTGTCTCGGAGGTTTTGGCTGCGTTTAAACTTTGGGTGAAGCTCTCTTTGCTTTCGCAACAGTTTCCTAACGTTGTTGTTGTAGTATACCACGGTGGGTTTTTTTTCCCATCCCTCACAGTTCGACACTCGGCACGTACCTGTCTAAAAACGCATTTTTACCATTGCCTTGCACTTTCTCCATGAACACTCAACATTGTCAGTGTCGGAACAGGCATTTGCCTTTTCATCTGTCGGGTCGTCTGCAAATCTGCCTTCTATTACTCTTGCTAGCCAAAACAGATAGATACACCGTCCTCCCTGCAACGGCCTTATGATCACTGCGTCCCTGTTCTGCACATACAGAGTCGAAACACGTTCGGGTCTGTTTGTCATCCGTAGGTCCACGATGTTATCTCCACGAGTCGGTTCTCTGTTCATTTTGCTCGAGGTGATTTTCGGACAGTGCACTCAGTATAATGTCACTCGATGCTCTCTGTCCCCCTACCACCCGTCCTGAACATCATCTGAGTGTCCCAGTCTATATCGGGTAAATTGAAATCTCCACCTAAGACCCTAACATGCTGAGGAAAATGTATGTGAAATGTGTTTCCAAAATCCGTCTCTCCGTTGTTCTGCCACTAATGCTGCTGCGTCGGGAGGTCGGTCAAAGGAGCCAATTATTATTAAACCTAGCTCGGTTGTTGGGTGTAACCTCCACCCACAATATTTCACAGGAACCATCCACCTCTACTTCACTACAGGATCAAAACTACTACTCAAACAGCGACGAACACACCACCACCGGTTGCATGCAATCGAGCCTTTCTAAAACACCGTCTGTACCTTTGTGACAATTTCGGCAGAATTTATCCCTGGCGTCAGCCAGCTTTCTGTACCTTATCACGATTGCAGAGCTTCGGTGCTTTCTCTGTCAGCGCTTGCGGTTCCGGTACTGTACCAACGCAGCTTCGACAGTTGACAATTAACAAACGATACCGATTGCTGCTTGGTCCCCGCACCCGTTGAGGCTGCTGTTGCCCCCTTTCTGTACTTGCCCAAGGCCATCTAACCTAACAAAACCGCCCAGCCCACGCCACACAACCCCTGCTACCCGTGTAGCCGCTTGTTGCGTGTAGTGCTCTCCACCTAAGACTATAACATGCCTTCGACATTCGCAGTGTACAACACCTTAGGTTAGGGTTGGCGTCGCTTGGGTTAGGTTAGGTTACGTTAGGTGGACGTGGGTTAGGTTAAGGGTTAAAGTTAGGTTAGGCGTCAAAGTTAGGTTAAGCGTTCGGACGTGAGGCGTCAGGTGGCCGCACCTACCTTACGGCCGGACATCTTAGGTTAGGCTAAGGGCGCCGAGGTCACGTTACGTTCACCTTCGGGCGCCACACGTAGCTGTCACAGGTAGGTAGTAGTTCGGTCGGTCGGTCGTCGGCAAGCCGCAAAAAACTACAGACGACGTCGACAACAAGACCGAGCAGGAGGCAGATATATACCGAGCGCCAAAGAGACCGACCACACACACACACACACACACACACACAAAACAACAAACACCACCCACCGGCCAAAGGGGCACCAAAAAAACCCACAAAGCCGAGCACCACACGTCGCGACCAGAGGCAACCCGCAACCGCAACGGCGCTTTCCGCACCGGGCCGGATGCACGTACGACAACACCGCTACCCGTACACAAGGCCTCCCATTGCACACAGCCGCTCTGTGTTCAACATCATCAATGGCGCGCCCGCGGCTCGTCGCGGTCGCAGCCATGACGCCGCCGCCACTTTTGCACCAACACATTCACGCACCGCAAAACAGCTCGCCGACCCACCGACACAGCACAGCCGACAAACAAAAACAACCGCGGCGGCGGCAACAAAACAAAACAAACACCTCGCACCAAGCGTCCGACAGAAAACAAACGGACAGGCACACAGGCCTCTGCTAACGACCACGACACAGCGGCACGCTGCCCCTTTCCCGCCACTCTCGATTCACAGCGCACGCGACCCCGTCGTCGACGACGACACGCGACGGGCTCGCTTCCCGCAACCTACACCTTTCCGCCACTACGCACGGCTCCACCCGACGCCCGTCGCAACGGCACTACTGCACGCACTATCACCCCCGCCGCCGCCGCCGCCGCCGCCGCCTCCTCCTCTCTCCCCCTTCCCGTACACAACAACACAGCCAAAAACACACTCACGACCCAAACATAACAACATGGCACGTGCATCGGCGCACACCCCCAACCAGTCACCGTCGACACAACCACACGCAAGGCACGGAAAAACCGGCGTCCTTCCACGTTGCCATCAAAGCAGCACAAACAACCACACAGGAGGAACCACCAACAACTGCCGGCCGGCCGGCAACCACCAAACGCACATTCCCGCTCGCCACCACACACCTCTCGGCAGCCGTTTCGCAAAGACATGACATGACATGACGCGACATCATCGCATCACGGGCGACGCACGCACACCGACCCACTTTCCCGCCCGTCTCTCTCTCTCTTTTTCTTCCGACGCCTTCGGCCGAGCACACACGTACGTGGCACAACGCCCAACACAGTCACACACAGTCGACAGGCGCACGCCCAGGCACGCAACGACGCAGCGCAGCAAAGGCGCCCGCGACACATACCTCCTCTCCCGTCTCGCCGCCGACCGCCAGCCAGCCACTCGCAATGAGCCAGCCACTCGCAATGTGCACTGGCCAACCGGACACACGTCCACCGCGCCGCCTCCGACCACCCGCCAGGGGGCGCTCACGTCCGCGACAACAGCGCGGCCCGCCGCCGGGCGGGCCCAGCCCGGCCCAGGCGGCGCGCGCTGCTCTGCACTCGGCGCGCCGCGCCACACATCCTGCTGCAGACCGGGCTCGTCTCTCTGTACGCGTCTGCGTCTGCCCGCATCTCATCTTCCTGCGCATCAACACAAACGAGGCCACGTGAGCAAACCCCCGTCACAACGCCACATCACGCACTGCCTTGTCGACCGCCTAAATAAATGCACTCACCCACCAGCCATCCGCTTCGTCCTCTTCTTGCTTACTCGTTGTTCGTCGTTGTTGCTGCTGCACCAGCACCAGCACCAGCACCGGCGGCGGCGGCGGCGGCGGCGGCGGCGGCGGCGGCGGCGGCGGCGGCGGCGGCGGAGCGGCAGCGGCAGCGCACACAGCCCCCAGCCGGCCGCATCCGAGGGGGCCCCGCCGCCAGCGTCGCCTCCTTGGGCACAGGTGCGGTGCTGTGGCCGCCCATCCAACCGCATTTGCTGGCCGTCCCAGCCGCCAGGCAGGCGTTCCCACTGCCGCGCACCGCCTCTGCTGCAGAAGACGAACAAACGAAACGTACAAACATACACGCACCCGAAGCGTGGCCACACACGGACGGGACCGACAGGCTCCAAGGCGACCAAACGATGGAAAAACAAACACAAAAACAAAAGACACGCGAGCGAGCGAGCAAGCACGCAGTCGCCTCGCCTCTGTCCTCCCGCCCCCGCCCTTCTCCCCACCACATGCCCACAAACACCACCGCCTGCCCGCATCTCCACATTCGCCCCCTCCATTTGTTCCCTTGCGTTCGTTCCTTCCTTCCTTCCATGTGTCTGCGTGCGCGGCGCCTCTCCAACATCCGCCGTCCGTCCGTCCCGTTTTCGCCGTACCACACGCCACCGTCGGCGCCGCCTCGCCTCCTCCCAGTCCACCACCGCCGCCGCCCCTGTCCGCCCCGCACACCACCATACACCGCTGCTTGTCCCGGCCGTTGCCACCAAAGGCGCCAGCCGCAAACCGCGCCAAACGCCGCAGCGCGCGTGCGTCCTTCCTTCTTGCTTGCTTCTCCGTGCCGACGCTGCCTCTATTCCCGCACCCATTCGGCCGACAAGCACTGGCGTCGACGACACAGCCGTTGGGCTCCGGCACTGCGCGTACCGGAGTTACACGCGCACCCCCCCTCGCGAACGCACGACTCATTCTCTTTGTTGTTTCTCCTCTTTCTTACGTCTTCGTTTCTTGTTTGTTTGTTTGTTTGTTTTTTTTTTTTTCCTCCCACCGCCGCATGTGACACAATGGCCTCCCTCCCCCTTTCGTTCGTTGTCGCCGCTTTGTTTCTCTTTCTCATTGGTGCACGTCCGACGCGCTCCATTTCCACCACACCACGGCCATCGGCCTCCTCAACGGGCAGGCGCAGTGTGCCATTCTCCGGCGCACAAGCACACCGCGCGGCTCGCTCTCCTCGCCCCCACGCCACGCCACGCCACGCAGCACAAATGATGCTGTCTCGCAACACGACACACGGTGCGCACACCCCCGACCACGCGGCTCTTAAAAGGCATGGCACCGGCGACATGCGCCGCCCCGGCCCGCATCCGTCGTCTCACGTTCACTGCCGGCCGCGTCTGAGGCTACAACCGCACCACAACAACGGTCCCCTCCCGGCAACACATTTGTTGCACAAACACAACCGCCGAGCGCAGCGCGAGCCACCCACACGCGCCCTCCCCGTCTTTAAAAGCCTCCGCGTCTCCTTTCTCCTTTCGCGCCCCTCCCATCTCCCGAATATGCCAGCAGCGGTGCCACTACCGCGAAACGGACACGCCTTCCGGGCCACATGCAAGGGCACGCCCACCACCAACTACTGCCATATTCGCGGACGCAGTTAGGCAACACGCAACGCACTCTCCACCTACTTTCTCTCTCTCGTCCATTCTCTTTAAAACACACGAACCAACCAACCACGGCTAACACACTTTTTCGCGACACCTTTGACTGCGTTATCTTGACCGTGACGGCAGCTATCGACCTTCCAATTCCCCACTAAACACACACACACCCCTACATACACACCCTTCGCTACACCGGACAACAACAGCGTACACAACAGGAGGGCACACGAAACGGCAGGCAAGGGCAACGCATTCTCATAGATTCCTCCTCCGAGCCATGTCGGCGAACGTTTCATCCGGGAAGGCAATGCAATTCAGCCGTCACCACGGCCGACACCTGCAGCCGCGCCGTAAACGCCTTTCAGTGCGGCTGCAATGCACGGGAACGTTCCGTTGCTATAGACAGCGCCTCTCCGTTTTTCCCTGCTTCGTTTTCCGGTGATTGCTTCTCCATTTTGTTTGTTTTATTACTTTCCGTTCCCCTCCTCCACCATTGTTTCCGTCCCCAACAGTTTTGCTCATTCCACACGTTCTGCCCAGACACGACACTCGACCGATCAAAGGTCAGCCTTTCGTCACCGTTCGCGGCGCCGACGGTGCCACAGTGCGACTGGTGTGAACACCGACACGTTGCCATGACGCCGGTGTACCGCGCCGATATTGACAGTTACTCAGAGCCGCCGGATCGGATCACATCACCGACACACCTGCCATTTCACACCGGGGGACACAGACCAACGAAACGCGTGTACGCCCATAACAACAAACAACGACCGTCGTCGTCTAGCCTCACGCTTACTGTACTCAACCGAACACACGTGCACCGTGAATGACGTGCGTGCGCACAACAGTCCAATCAATCATCAGTCAAACTGCAGAAACGGCTATCATCAAATCAAGGGCCAAATAGGTACACCACCGTGCGTGTCGCCTACCCCACCCGCCCGTACATTTCTTGGCGACTTCGTAATGGATGATAGTACGACACGTCCATTTAAAACGTCACCAACACACACACACCAACGCGCCGTACAGCAAAGGGAATAGTCGACGGCAACACAACATTTCACCCTCGCCATCATGTATGATGTGACAACAGACGGCCGTAACGGTGACATCCAACAATCAATCAATCGCGAGGACTTTCAATTGCAGTCACGTGACTAACCGGGCAGACGGAGACAAAGACATGAATCAGCGCCACAGACAGCACCAACACCTCCTATCGATCTATCTGTGTGTCGACAAACAACCACGCCAAGACTCGTGCACGCATTCCACGTCACACCGGCGGCAACCAAACCCTCGCGGCCGTACCCCAGTAACCACAACCACAACCACATTCGAGACCACACCACCACGGCACAGCAGCACCACCAGCTGCCTCGCAACCAACCAAACCGGGTAGCTATGCCGCCCTCTCTCACTCACTCACTCACTCACTCACACACACACAAACAATTCCGCTCTTCCCGCAAAGGCAATTTGGTGGCCCTGAAAAGGGCCGTTTTGCCGCTCTCGCAACGGAGGGAGCTTCCTTCCTTCCTTCCTTCCTTCCTTCCTTCCTTCCAAGAGCCGAAGTAACAACCTCCTCCTTACTTGGAGCTCGTGTACTTGGTCACCGCCTTCGTGCCCTCGCTCACGGCGTGCTTGGCCAGCTCGCCAGGCAGCAAGAGCCGCACAGCCGTCTGGATCTCGCGGGACGTGATGGTCGAGCGCTTGTTGTAGTGCGCCAGGCGAGACGCCTCGGCCGCAATGCGCTCGAAAATGTCGTTCACGAAGCTGTTCATGATGCTCATCGCCTTCGACGAGATGCCCGTGTCGGGGTGCACCTGCTTCAGCACCTTGTAGATGTAGATGGCATAGCTCTCCTTCCTCTTGCGCTTCTTCTTCTTGTCGCCCTTCGAAATGTTCTTCTGCGCCTTGCCGGCCTTCTTGGCGGCCTTCCCGCTAGTCTTGGGCGGCATCTCGAACGTACAACAACAGGCAGCAAGCGCTCCGCTCTAGTCAGCGTCTCCCCACACAGTGGCACCCGCCGCTACCGCAACACCGCACCTTTACCAGCTCGCCCTGTTGCGGCCGCCGACCAATGGGGCGCGCGCGCAACCGGCCGCCGCACCCGAGCCCATAAAGGGACCCCCACCCCGCCGCCGCCGGCACACGCACGCACTCCGCTGCTCGACTCGCTGCGGCTCGCACCGTTACGGTTACGTGTTTAGCGCTTACGCCACTAGCCAAACGCCATGTCCGGACGCGGAAAGGGAGGCAAAGTCAAGGGCAAGTCAAAGTCCCGCTCAAGCAGGGCTGGGCTCCAGTTCCCGGTCGGCAGAATCCACCGCCTCCTGCGCAAGGGAAACTACGCCGAGCGCGTCGGCGCCGGGGCGCCCGTCTACCTCGCCGCCGTCATGGAGTACCTCGCGGCTGAGGTGCTCGAGCTGGCCGGAAACGCGGCCCGCGACAACAAGAAGACGCGCATCATCCCGCGCCACCTGCAGCTCGCCATCCGCAACGACGAGGAGCTCAACAAGCTCTTGTCGGGCGTCACCATCGCACAGGGTGGTGTCCTGCCCAACATCCAGGCCGTCCTGCTGCCAAAGAAGACCGAGAAGAAGGCCTAAACAGGGACCGCGGCGCTGCGCTTGCGTGCTCCCTGCACGCAAACGCAAACGCGCCTTTGCCTTGCCGGCTCGCCTCACAACAATCGGCCCTTTTCAGGGCCACCACACAAACCTACGTCCAAAGCAAAGTTTCCGTCGTCCTCGCCGCACTTTACAACAACGTCCACAGCGCCGGCGCACGTCCGCCATCTTGTCCACAGCCCGTGTGGCCGAACACACACACATTTTTTCTGCACCCCTCCACGCACGCACAGTCGCGTTCCAAACAACGACAACGACATCAATACACCAATAATGTGATGTGATCATTGTTAATATGTTCATAATTAAAAGAGCGCGTAACGGCCCGACGACGGACGACACGCGGGCCGCCGCGCGCGCTCTCCAAACACACAGGCACAGGACAAACCAAACCAAACCAAACAGCTGATCCGATCGATGATCCGGCCCGCGCCACAAACAAACCACGCACACACCGGACTCAGCCGCGCCCTCCCGCATCCATCATCACACACGTCACGTCGAAACTCCAAACGGAACGCACGCACGCAAAGCAACAGAGGCGCACAACAACAACAACAACAACAACAAACACACACACACAGAGGCAGGCAGGCAACACAGACCCTTTCGCACTTTTCAATTTCCGAACAGTGTGGTGGCCCTGAAAAGGGCCGTTTTTCGTCTCTCCCACCAAGCACGGGCAACGGCACGGCCGCGGGAAGGCCACAGCACAGCACACCGGCTGCCTGCCTAACCGCCGAAACCGTACAGGGTGCGCCCCTGCCTCTTCAGGGCGTACACCACGTCCATGGCCGTCACAGTCTTGCGCTTGGCGTGCTCAGTGTACGTCACCGCGTCGCGGATCACGTTCTCCAGGAACACCTTCAGCACTCCGCGGGTCTCCTCGTAGATCAGACCAGAGATGCGCTTCACGCCGCCCCTGCGAGCCAGGCGGCGGATGGCGGGCTTCGTGATGCCCTGGATGTTGTCGCGCAACACCTTGCGGTGCCGCTTGGCGCCACCCTTGCCCAGCCCCTTTCCTCCCTTGCCGCGGCCTGTCATTCTTCCTCCTCCTCAAGCAACAAAAAAAGCACAAGCGGCAGCTCCTCACCCGGCGCTAGCGAGTCGGCTACGGTGCGCCGTGAGCAAATATATAGGATGGGGCCCCTCCACGCCCGCACCAACGTGGTGACCAACACAAAAGTTTTACTGTCACCTCCGTAAGCATGTTAGTTTAGAATCAGGCGTCACAGGATGCAGGCTGTGATGTTATCCATGCGTCTGGGTAAGACTACTCATTAACATGGTCCATCAGGAGATAGTAGTGGTCGAAAACGATCGAAGGGTAGCGGTTTTAAGAGCAGAGGAAAAAAAGTGCCAAGGCCAGCGCCAAGGGAAAAAAACCTCTGCGACAGTAGGACGGGTAGTAAGGGCAGTAGCGGCTTGCTAGCTGCGACAGAGCATGCAAGGTGAGGGGGGTTAGCGTGAGGTATCGTGCAACGTTACCTGTGTGATGCGTGGTCGTTAGCTGGGTCAGGCCGCTGCTGCGGCTGGGCTCGCTTGTAGTCTCCTGGGCCGGCCGCAGTGGCTTCCTCCCTGTAACATAAAAAGCTCGGCGCGGCAACGCATGCGCTGCTGTTGGGCCCTCTGCTGCGCCTTGTCGTCAGTGACTTGGTGCAGCTTCATCAGGCTGGCGTAGAACGACGGCGATCGGCTACAGCGTCTACTGCACGGCGCAGCCCTTCTGCACTGCAGCTGTGAACTGCTCCGCTCTTCCAGTGATCTGCGCCGCTTCAGCGTCGGAGAGATGCACGCCGTTCGCTCGCGCTCGCGCGATGACGGCTGCCTTTCTCTCTTCTCGGTCCCTTGTGGGGTCGTATCCCGCAGCGGGCGGCGTCGCCACCGGCTCCTCTGGGGCGGCGGTTGTCTTCCCTGCGCCTCTCACCTGCGGTGCCGCTGGAACAAAAGCAGGGATAGGGGCGCGAACGTCCTTCTGCGAGGTCGCAGGAGTGTTCGCAGGTACGACTGCACTGAGGCCTTGGGCGAAAACTGCACGCAGTTGCCTCAAGGCCTCTTCCTTCTCTGCAGCCACGGCGGCTGCGAAGGCAGCCCTCTCCGCCGCCATTACGGCTTTGAGGGCTGCTGTGGCCTCCTTCACGGCGGTGCCGAGTTCGAGGTCACTTCTCTTCGCAGGGAGGCGAGCTGCGTCCTGGCTGCCCGTTTCCGAGCGGCCGTCCCTGCCCCTGGCAGGTGGATCTGCTGCTGCGCCGTCCCTCAGCTGCGCCGGGCTGTTCTGCGCCCTACGCCGTTTCCGGCGTCGTCTTCTCTTCTGCTGCTGCGTCGGTGCGGCCGCGGCCGCTTCGCCGCCCCCGGCACGGCTGCGGCTTGAGAAAGCCGCACAGCCGCGCCAACTGGCGACGTGCGGGCCGCCACACCGGACACATGTCGGCAGAGCGTTGCTGCCGCGGTCGCAGGCGCGGCTGTCGTGCTCTCCTGAGCACTTGACGCACCGCGCCGCGTTGCGGCAATACTTCGCAACATGGCCCTCGCCCTGGCACCTGAAGCACTGGGGCTGAGGATCCATGGCGGTCGGGAGAGCCTCCGTCGTAACCGGGAAGCCCAGCAACTTCCGCAAGTCGAAGATGTCACTCCCGCCGTCGACCGTTTGCACGGTCACGGCATAGAGCGGCGCCCTCTTCTTGTTGGTTCGGTTGTGCAACCTTGCGGCTGCACCACCAAACCCGGCTCGCAGCAGCCCTTCCCGGACCGCTGCCTCATCACAGCACCAAGGCAACCCCCTGAGGAGTGCCTTAGTCGTCTTCACCCTTCCTACGGAAGGTGCCTTCTCTCGCGCCGGCGGCGCGTCGACGATGTGGTCGGCCACTGCGACCTTGATCGCCCTGTGGTCGGCCACGTTTGCGGCTCGAACGCAGATCAGCGAGTCTGTATCGACAGACTCGTAGACCACCTCGTTCCGAGCGCAGCTCGTCATGGTGTCGAACAGCGCTGTCCACCCGCCTTTGCACTTGACATACAAAGGGGGGACAGGCCGCGACTCGTCTTCTCTAGAGTTCCTTGCACGGTCGGCAGACTCAGTGAGTTGCACAACCGAAGGACCCTTCGTAGCGGCAGGTTTCCCTTGCGCACGCTTCTTCCCCATACTGCGAGGCGCGGAACACGACAATTTGCACGCGTTGTCAAAACAACGCACGACAATTTGCTCTCCGCAGCGCCCACAGCACAGAAAACCTCTTCACGAGCTCTCAACGGCCGAGTAAGCGAGGCGCGCAACACCAGCGATGCGCTCACCTCGCCAGCTCAGGCCGGGTGCGCCGTGAGCGCGCGCCGCCCCCCTATATAGACTCTGGCCCGCCCTCCCCCCACCACGCGCACCGAGGGCATATAAGCGCAGCACGGGCCCGCGCGGGCCCGTTGTCAAGGCAGCACCGGACGCTTCGCTACCGCACGCACCGCTAACCGCTATGGCCCGCACAAAGCAAACGGCCCGCAAGTCCACCGGCGGAAAGGCGCCGCGCAAACAGCTCGCCACCAAGGCGGCGAGGAAGAGCGCGCCCGCCACCGGCGGCGTCAAGAAGCCCCACCGCTACAGGCCGGGCACCGTCGCCCTGCGAGAAATCAGGCGCTACCAGAAGAGCACAGAGCTGCTCATCCGCAAGCTGCCGTTCCAGCGCCTAGTGCGCGAGATCGCCCAGGACTTCAAGACCGACCTGCGCTTCCAGAGCTCCGCAGTCATGGCCCTGCAGGAGGCCAGCGAGGCCTACCTCGTCGGCCTCTTCGAAGACACCAACCTGTGCGCAATCCACGCCAAGCGCGTCACCATCATGCCCAAGGACATCCAGCTCGCGCGCCGCATCCGCGGCGAGCGCGCCTAAACCGCTTAGCCGCGGCACGGCACCGCACGCGCGCAACACAAAAAAAACGGCCCTTTTCAGGGCCACTAACATCTCTCCGTCGCGAGCAAAACTTTTGTCGGTCTTGCCGCCCAGCCTCTCTCTCTAGCCCCGTTAAAACAACCACCACAATTCCCCACCCTCCCTCCCGTACACAGCCGCTCTCGCCAACAATCACAATCGACGTCATCCCACCCCACCCCTTCAAATACACACAAACAAACAGCCGGACGACGTCACCACGGGTGGCTGGCCGCCGCCGTCTCCGAGGCGCCACCGCGCCTTCCCAATTCCCGCCGGCCACTTCCACGTCTCAACGTCCCCGTCCCCCTTTCACACAGAGAGGACACACACATAACAAACAAGACGCGCCATCCGCAAAGCAAGCAAACAAACAGAGTCTCCAGAAACATGAGAAACCAACCGTCGGCCGCCGCACAAAATACAAAACACAAAACAAAACGGCCACAACCGCTCCGCTACCGCGCGCCGCCGCCTACCGCCACCGGCCCCACAATCCAACCACCACGGCACGCACACAGTACCCACAAGGGTCATACAGAAACGCCACACAAACACCAACCAACCCCACACACACACACACACACACACACACACACCCCGGCGCATGCACGCACGGCCACCCAAACAAGACAACACAACGCGCCAAGCACGACAATCAACGCCTTCCCGACGTCCTCTGATGGCCCTGAGAAGGGCCGTTTTGGGCCGCGCGCAGCCGTGCCATCGCGCGCCACTAGACGACGCGGGGGAGGGGGGTGGGGGACGACGGGGTCAAGCGCCAGCCCTTCCCTTCCTTCCCCTTTCCTTTCTTTACTTTAACTTCACTTCTTCTTCTTGGGCGAAGCCTTCGCCTTAGACGGCGTCGTCGCCTTCTTCGGGCGCGGCGCCTTCGGCTTCTTCGTCGGAACCTTCGCGGCCTTCTTCGCCTTCGACGGCGACTTGGCCTTGGCCGGCTTGGCCGCAGCCGCCTTCTTCGCACCCGCGGGAGCCGCCGACGCCGCAGACGCCTTCTTGGCGGCGCCCGCCTTCCGACCGGTCGCCGCCTTCACGCCACCAGCCTTCTTTGCGCCGGCCGCACGGGCGCCCTTCTTCTCCTTGCTGGCCGGAGCGGCGCGCTTCTTCTTCGCACCGCCGGCACGGGCCTTGCCGCCCTCGGCCGCCCCGCCGCCGGCGCCGGCAAGCTTGAAAGAGCCGGACGCGCCCTTCCCCTTCGTCTGCACCAGCTCGCCAGCCACGACGGCCGACTTGAGGTACTTCTTGATAAAGGGCGCCAGCTTCTCCGCGTCCAGCTTGTAGTGCGCGGCAATGTACTTCTTGATCGCCTGCAGCGACGAGCCGCCGCGCTCCTTCAGACTCTTGATGGCGGCCGTCACCATCTCAGAGGTGCGCGGGTGCGCAGGCTTGGCGCGCGGCTTCTTCGCAGACGCCGCAGACTTGGCCTTCTTCGTCGTGCCGGTGGCGGCGGGTGCCGCAGCAGTCTCGTTCGTAGCCGCCTGATCTGCCATTATTTCGACGACGCGCGTACACACACGAGAGCGAGAGCGAGAGCGGCAGGCGGCAAGCACGGCGGCAGAGAATAGCCGCCGCGCCGCCAGGCCCAGCCAGTGTCGCGGGCGGGCGCGGACGGCCGAGAGAGCGGCCGCCACTCTGCGCGCCGCCGCGCCGCGCCTCCCGCGCTTGCTACCGCCCAACGTCCGACAGCCTGTGCGGACCAGCCCCAAACCTGCGCCGCAACCACCCGCGCCGTTCAAACCACCGAGGATGGGGCTACACACGGCCACACCACAGTCGCCAACCAGTCGCCACGGCAGCGCCGCAAACCACGGCCAAACTGCAGCTACCGCGCGCTACAGCCTGGCTCGGCCCGCCGAGAATCGCCGCCCCCGCCCACATGCCGCCCCCACAGCCCCAGCCGACGACCCGCCACAATGGCCAAACCTTCGGCAAAAGTGCCACACCGTCGCCGCGCCAGCCCGGCCAGCGCGGCCGCCGCCACAGCCACACAAGCGGAGGCGTGCGGCGATGCCGGCCGTGCAAACGCACCTCCGCCGCCCCATCGCCCTCCCACCGTTTCCCGATCGGCCCGCAGCCGTCGGGCCACCTCGCCCGCCAACATTCGCGCCCCTTTCTCACAAAATTGCCCGCCGCAAACAAAACGGGCGCCGCCTGCGCAACATCGGCACCGGCCAACCGAGCGCCGCCGCCCCTCGCCGCTTACGCGAGGGGGGCTGACCGCCGTCCGCAACTACAGACACACCGAATCTGCCTCCAAGCACACACGACAGCCGACCTCCTACATTTATACGCCGCAAGCCACCCAACGGTGTGTGGCGGAGGGCACTTTTTACGTTACGTGCCACTGTCGTCATTGCCTCCCTTTGCCGTTCCAGTCGCGTATGGTTCGCGGGAACAACGACTGTCTGAAAGCCTCCGTGCGCGCTCGAATCTCTCTACTTTTACTACATTCGGGATCTCCTCGGGAGGTATATACGTACGGGGAAGCAATATATTCGATACCTCATCCGGAAACGCACCCTCTCGAAAACCTGGCGAGCAAGCTACACCGCGATGCAGAGAGCGCCTCCCTTGCAGAGTCTGCCACTTAACTATCACGGTTACCACATAACCCTGTGACGAAACGTTGGACCTTTCTCTATCTCCTCCGTCAACCCGACCTGCTACGCATCCCACACTGGTGGGCAACACTCACGTATGGGTCGGTCGAACGCGTGTTTTTGTAAGCCACCTCCTTTGTTGATGGACTACATTTTTGCTAAGCATTCTCCCAGTGCATCTCAACCTGGTACCCGCCTTACCAACAATTACTTTTATCTGATCATCATTCCACTTCCAAATCATTCCGCACGCATACTCCCAGATACATATTTTACAGACGTCACAGCTACCAGTGTTTGTCCCGCTATCATATAATCAATCATACAATAAACGATCCTTCTTTCTGTATATTCGCAATACATCACATTTGTCTATGTTAAGGGGACAGTTGCCACTCCCTGCACCGGGTGCCTATCCGCTGCCGATCGTCCTGCAACCTCTCTGTATACTACATACAGCACATCATCCGCGAAACGACGCATGGAACGTCCGGCACTATCTACTAGCTCATTTATATGATATGAATTGTGAAAAGCAATGGTCCCATAACACTCCCCCGTGGCACGCCAGGGGTTACTTTAACGTCTGTAGACGTCTGTCTCTCCATTGATAACAACATGCTGTGTTCCGTCTGCTAACATCTCGTCAATCCAGCCACACAGTTGGTCTGATATTCTGTAGACTCTTACGTCGTTTATCAGGCGACGGTGCGGAGCTGTATCGAACGCCTTCCGGACGTCAACGACAATGGCATCCACCTGGGAGCCTGTATCTCATATTTTCTGGGTCTCATGCGCAAATAAAGCGAGCTGGGGGTCTCACACACGATCGCTGTTTCCGGAATCCAACATGGATTCCTACATAGTAGACTCTGGAGTTTCCACAAACGACATGATACTCGAGCAAACAACATGTTCTACAACACATCGACGTCAGAGATATGGGTCTATGGTTTTTGCGCATCTGCTCGACGACTGGGACTACCTGTGCTCTTTTCCAATCATTTGGAACCCTCCCTTCCTCTCCAGAGACTTGCGGTACACGGCTGTTAGAAGGGGGGCAGGTTGTTTCGCGTACCCTGTGTAGGAATCGCGAATTGGTAATCCCGTCGGGTCCGGCGGACTTTCCCATTCCTCCTTGGACACTTATTTCGATGTCAGCCGGTTTCTCGTTCGTGCGAGCATTTAGAGACGGAACTGCAGTGCGGTCCGTCCTCTGTGAAACAGCTTTGGAAACAGGTGTTTAGGTATTTCACAGCTTTACGCGTGTCATCCTCTGTTTCAATGCCATCACCATGCCGGAGTGTCTGGATATGCTGTTTCGAGCCACTTACTGATTCAACGCAAGACCGGAACGTCCTAGCATTTTCTGTCAACGTCGGTACATAGGGTTTGTTCTACTTTCGAATTCACTGAACGCTTCACGCATAGCCCTCCTTACGCTCACACTTTGGACATCGTTTAGCTTCTGTTTGTCTCGGAGGTTTTGGCTGCGTTTAAACTTTGGGTGAAGCTCTCTTTGCTTTCGCAACAGTTTCCTAACGTTGTTGTTGTAGTATACCACGGTGGGTTTTTTTTCCCATCCCTCACAGTTCGACACTCGGCACGTACCTGTCTAAAAACGCATTTTTACCATTGCCTTGCACTTTCTCCATGAACACTCAACATTGTCAGTGTCGGAACAGGCATTTGCCTTTTCATCTGTCGGGTCGTCTGCAAATCTGCCTTCTATTACTCTTGCTAGCCAAAACAGATAGATACACCGTCCTCCCTGCAACGGCCTTATGATCACTGCGTCCCTGTTCTGCACATACAGACCTGTTCTGCACATACAGAGTCGAAACACGTTCGGGTCTGTTTGTCATCCGTAGGTCCACGATGTTATCTCCACGAGTCGGTTCTCTGTTCATTTTGCTCGAGGTGATTTTCGGACAGTGCACTCAGTATAATGTCACTCGATGCTCTCTGTCCCCCTACCACCCGTCCTGAACATCATCTGAGTGTCCCAGTCTATATCGGGTAAATTGAAATCTCCACCTAAGACCCTAACATGCTGAGGAAAATGTATGTGAAATGTGTTTCCAAAATCCGTCTCTCCGTTGTTCTGCCACTAATGCTGCTGCGTCGGGAGGTCGGTCAAAGGAGCCAATTATTATTAAACCTAGCTCGGTTGTTGGGTGTAACCTCCACCCACAATATTTCACAGGAACCATCCACCTCTACTTCACTACAGGATCAAAACTACTACTCAAACAGCGACGAACACACCACCACCGGTTGCATGCAATCGAGCCTTTCTAAAACACCGTCTGTACCTTTGTGACAATTTCGGCAGAATTTATCCCTGGCGTCAGCCAGCTTTCTGTACCTTATCACGATTGCAGAGCTTCGGTGCTTTCTCTGTCAGCGCTTGCGGTTCCGGTACTGTACCAACGCAGCTTCGACAGTTGACAATTAACAAACGATACCGATTGCTGCTTGGTCCCCGCACCCGTTGAGGCTGCTGTTGCCCCCTTTCTGTACTTGCCCAAGGCCATCTAACCTAACAAAACCGCCCAGCCCACGCCACACAACCCCTGCTACCCGTGTAGCCGCTTGTTGCGTGTAGTGCTCTCCACCTAAGACTATAACATGCCTTCGACATTCGCAGTGTACAACACCTTAGGTTAGGGTTGGCGTCGCTTGGGTTAGGTTAGGTTACGTTAGGTGGACGTGGGTTAGGTTAAGGGTTAAAGTTAGGTTAGGCGTCAAAGTTAGGTTAAGCGTTCGGACGTGAGGCGTCAGGTGGCCGCACCTACCTTACGGCCGGACATCTTAGGTTAGGCTAAGGGCGCCGAGGTCACGTTACGTTCACCTTCGGGCGCCACACGTAGCTGTCACAGGTAGGTAGTAGTTCGGTCGGTCGGTCGTCGGCAAGCCGCAAAAAACTACAGACGACGTCGACAACAAGACCGAGCAGGAGGCAGATATATACCGAGCGCCAAAGAGACCGACCACACACACACACACACACACACACACACAAAACAACAAACACCACCCACCGGCCAAAGGGGCACCAAAAAAACCCACAAAGCCGAGCACCACACGTCGCGACCAGAGGCAACCCGCAACCGCAACGGCGCTTTCCGCACCGGGCCGGATGCACGTACGACAACACCGCTACCCGTACACAAGGCCTCCCATTGCACACAGCCGCTCTGTGTTCAACATCATCAATGGCGCGCCCGCGGCTCGTCGCGGTCGCAGCCATGACGCCGCCGCCACTTTTGCACCAACACATTCACGCACCGCAAAACAGCTCGCCGACCCACCGACACAGCACAGCCGACAAACAAAAACAACCGCGGCGGCGGCAACAAAACAAAACAAACACCTCGCACCAAGCGTCCGACAGAAAACAAACGGACAGGCACACAGGCCTCTGCTAACGACCACGACACAGCGGCACGCTGCCCCTTTCCCGCCACTCTCGATTCACAGCGCACGCGACCCCGTCGTCGACGACGACACGCGACGGGCTCGCTTCCCGCAACCTACACCTTTCCGCCACTACGCACGGCTCCACCCGACGCCCGTCGCAACGGCACTACTGCACGCACTATCACCCCCGCCGCCGCCGCCGCCGCCGCCGCCGCCGCCTCCTCCTCTCTCCCCCTTCCCGTACACAACAACACAGCCAAAAACACACTCACGACCCAAACATAACAACATGGCACGTGCATCGGCGCACACCCCCAACCAGTCACCGTCGACACAACCACACGCAAGGCACGGAAAAACCGGCGTCCTTCCACGTTGCCATCAAAGCAGCACAAACAACCACACAGGAGGAACCACCAACAACTGCCGGCCGGCCGGCAACCACCAAACGCACATTCCCGCTCGCCACCACACACCTCTCGGCAGCCGTTTCGCAAAGACATGACATGACATGACGCGACATCATCGCATCACGGGCGACGCACGCACACCGACCCACTTTCCCGCCCGTCTCTCTCTCTCTTTTTCTTCCGACGCCTTCGGCCGAGCACACACGTACGTGGCACAACGCCCAACACAGTCACACACAGTCGACAGGCGCACGCCCAGGCACGCAACGACGCAGCGCAGCAAAGGCGCCCGCGACACATACCTCCTCTCCCGTCTCGCCGCCGACCGCCAGCCAGCCACTCGCAATGTGCACTGGCCAACCGGACACACGTCCACCGCGCCGCCTCCGACCACCCGCCAGGGGGCGCTCACGTCCGCGACAACAGCGCGGCCCGCCGCCGGGCGGGCCCAGCCCGGCCCAGGCGGCGCGCGCTGCTCTGCACTCGGCGCGCCGCGCCACACATCCTGCTGCAGACCGGGCTCGTCTCTCTGTACGCGTCTGCGTCTGCCCGCATCTCATCTTCCTGCGCATCAACACAAACGAGGCCACGTGAGCAAACCCCCGTCACAACGCCACATCACGCACTGCCTTGTCGACCGCCTAAATAAATGCACTCACCCACCAGCCATCCGCTTCGTCCTCTTCTTGCTTACTCGTTGTTCGTCGTTGTTGCTGCTGCACCAGCACCAGCACCAGCACCGGCGGCGGCGGCGGCGGCGGCGGCGGCGGCGGCGGCGGCGGCGGCGGCAGCGGCAGCGGCAGCGCACACAGCCCCCAGCCGGCCGCATCCGAGGGGGCCCCGCCGCCAGCGTCGCCTCCTTGGGCACAGGTGCGGTGCTGTGGCCGCCCATCCAACCGCATTTGCTGGCCGTCCCAGCCGCCAGGCAGGCGTTCCCACTGCCGCGCACCGCCTCTGCTGCAGAAGACGAACAAACGAAACGTACAAACATACACGCACCCGAAGCGTGGCCACACACGGACGGGACCGACAGGCTCCAAGGCGACCAAACGATGGAAAAACAAACACAAAAACAAAAGACACGCGAGCGAGCGAGCAAGCACGCAGTCGCCTCGCCTCTGTCCTCCCGCCCCCGCCCTTCTCCCCACCACATGCCCACAAACACCACCGCCTGCCCGCATCTCCACATTCGCCCCCTCCATTTGTTCCCTTGCGTTCGTTCCTTCCTTCCTTCCATGTGTCTGCGTGCGCGGCGCCTCTCCAACATCCGCCGTCCGTCCGTCCCGTTTTCGCCGTACCACACGCCACCGTCGGCGCCGCCTCGCCTCCTCCCAGTCCACCACCGCCGCCGCCCCTGTCCGCCCCGCACACCACCATACACCGCTGCTTGTCCCGGCCGTTGCCACCAAAGGCGCCAGCCGCAAACCGCGCCAAACGCCGCAGCGCGCGTGCGTCCTTCCTTCTTGCTTGCTTCTCCGTGCCGACGCTGCCTCTATTCCCGCACCCATTCGGCCGACAAGCACTGGCGTCGACGACACAGCCGTTGGGCTCCGGCACTGCGCGTACCGGAGTTACACGCGCACCCCCCCTCGCGAACGCACGACTCATTCTCTTTGTTGTTTCTCCTCTTTCTTACGTCTTCGTTTCTTGTTTGTTTGTTTGTTTGTTTTTTTTTCCTCCCACCGCCGCATGTGACACAATGGCCTCCCTCCCCCTTTCGTTCGTTGTCGCCGCTTTGTTTCTCTTTCTCATTGGTGCACGTCCGACGCGCTCCATTTCCACCACACCACGGCCATCGGCCTCCTCAACGGGCAGGCGCAGTGTGCCATTCTCCGGCGCACAAGCACACCGCGCGGCTCGCTCTCCTCGCCCCCACGCCACGCCACGCCACGCAGCACAAATGATGCTGTCTCGCAACACGACACACGGTGCGCACACCCCCGACCACGCGGCTCTTAAAAGGCATGGCACCGGCGACATGCGCCGCCCCGGCCCGCATCCGTCGTCTCACGTTCACTGCCGGCCGCGTCTGAGGCTACAACCGCACCACAACAACGGTCCCCTCCCGGCAACACATTTGTTGCACAAACACAACCGCCGAGCGCAGCGCGAGCCACCCACACGCGCCCTCCCCGTCTTTAAAAGCCTCCGCGTCTCCTTTCTCCTTTCGCGCCCCTCCCATCTCCCGAATATGCCAGCAGCGGTGCCACTACCGCGAAACGGACACGCCTTCCGGGCCACATGCAAGGGCACGCCCACCACCAACTACTGCCATATTCGCGGACGCAGTTAGGCAACACGCAACGCACTCTCCACCTACTTTCTCTCTCTCGTCCATTCTCTTTAAAACACACGAACCAACCAACCACGGCTAACACACTTTTTCGCGACACCTTTGACTGCGTTATCTTGACCGTGACGGCAGCTATCGACCTTCCAATTCCCCACTAAACACACACACACCCCTACATACACACCCTTCGCTACACCGGACAACAACAGCGTACACAACAGGAGGGCACACGAAACGGCAGGCAAGGGCAACGCATTCTCATAGATTCCTCCTCCGAGCCATGTCGGCGAACGTTTCATCCGGGAAGGCAATGCAATTCAGCCGTCACCACGGCCGACACCTGCAGCCGCGCCGTAAACGCCTTTCAGTGCGGCTGCAATGCACGGGAACGTTCCGTTGCTATAGACAGCGCCTCTCCGTTTTTCCCTGCTTCGTTTTCCGGTGATTGCTTCTCCATTTTGTTTGTTTTATTACTTTCCGTTCCCCTCCTCCACCATTGTTTCCGTCCCCAACAGTTTTGCTCATTCCACACGTTCTGCCCAGACACGACACTCGACCGATCAAAGGTCAGCCTTTCGTCACCGTTCGCGGCGCCGACGGTGCCACAGTGCGACTGGTGTGAACACCGACACGTTGCCATGACGCCGGTGTACCGCGCCGATATTGACAGTTACTCAGAGCCGCCGGATCGGATCACATCACCGACACACCTGCCATTTCACACCGGGGGACACAGACCAACGAAACGCGTGTACGCCCATAACAACAAACAACGACCGTCGTCGTCTAGCCTCACGCTTACTGTACTCAACCGAACACACGTGCACCGTGAATGACGTGCGTGCGCACAACAGTCCAATCAATCATCAGTCAAACTGCAGAAACGGCTATCATCAAATCAAGGGCCAAA
Organism: Schistocerca nitens; assembly: GCF_023898315.1. Lineage (NCBI taxonomy): Eukaryota > Metazoa > Arthropoda > Insecta > Orthoptera > Acrididae > Schistocerca > Schistocerca nitens. The sequence continues at coordinate 69,651 of NW_026046048.1, forward strand.
TAGGTACACCACCGTGCGTGTCGCCTACCCCACCCGCCCGTACATTTCTTGGCGACTTCGTAATGGATGATAGTACGACACGTCCATTTAAAACGTCACCAACACACACACACCAACGCGCCGTACAGCAAAGGGAATAGTCGACGGCAACACAACATTTCACCCTCGCCATCATGTATGATGTGACAACAGACGGCCGTAACGGTGACATCCAACAATCAATCAATCGCGAGGACTTTCAATTGCAGTCACGTGACTAACCGGGCAGACGGAGACAAAGACATGAATCAGCGCCACAGACAGCACCAACACCTCCTATCGATCTATCTGTGTGTCGACAAACAACCACGCCAAGACTCGTGCACGCATTCCACGTCACACCGGCGGCAACCAAACCCTCGCGGCCGTACCCCAGTAACCACAACCACAACCACATTCGAGACCACACCACCACGGCACAGCAGCACCACCAGCTGCCTCGCAACCAACCAAACCGGGTAGCTATGCCGCCCCTCTCACTCACTCACTCACTCACACACACACAAACAATTCCGCTCTTCCCGCAAAGGCAATTTGGTGGCCCTGAAAAGGGCCGTTTTGCCGCTCTCGCAACGGAGGGAGCTTCCTTCCTTCCTTCCTTCCTTCCTTCCTTCCTTCCAAGAGCCGAAGTAACAACCTCCTCCTTACTTGGAGCTCGTGTACTTGGTCACCGCCTTCGTGCCCTCGCTCACGGCGTGCTTGGCCAGCTCGCCAGGCAGCAAGAGCCGCACAGCCGTCTGGATCTCGCGGGACGTGATGGTCGAGCGCTTGTTGTAGTGCGCCAGGCGAGACGCCTCGGCCGCAATGCGCTCGAAAATGTCGTTCACGAAGCTGTTCATGATGCTCATCGCCTTCGACGAGATGCCCGTGTCGGGGTGCACCTGCTTCAGCACCTTGTAGATGTAGATGGCATAGCTCTCCTTCCTCTTGCGCTTCTTCTTCTTGTCGCCCTTCGAAATGTTCTTCTGCGCCTTGCCGGCCTTCTTGGCGGCCTTCCCGCTAGTCTTGGGCGGCATCTCGAACGTACAACAACAGGCAGCAAGCGCTCCGCTCTAGTCAGCGTCTCCCCACACAGTGGCACCCGCCGCTACCGCAACACCGCACCTTTACCAGCTCGCCCTGTTGCGGCCGCCGACCAATGGGGCGCGCGCGCAACCGGCCGCCGCACCCGAGCCCATAAAGGGACCCCCACCCCGCCGCCGCCGGCACACGCACGCACTCCGCTGCTCGACTCGCTGCGGCTCGCACCGTTACGGTTACGTGTTTAGCGCTTACGCCACTAGCCAAACGCCATGTCCGGACGCGGAAAGGGAGGCAAAGTCAAGGGCAAGTCAAAGTCCCGCTCAAGCAGGGCTGGGCTCCAGTTCCCGGTCGGCAGAATCCACCGCCTCCTGCGCAAGGGAAACTACGCCGAGCGCGTCGGCGCCGGGGCGCCCGTCTACCTCGCCGCCGTCATGGAGTACCTCGCGGCTGAGGTGCTCGAGCTGGCCGGAAACGCGGCCCGCGACAACAAGAAGACGCGCATCATCCCGCGCCACCTGCAGCTCGCCATCCGCAACGACGAGGAGCTCAACAAGCTCTTGTCGGGCGTCACCATCGCACAGGGTGGTGTCCTGCCCAACATCCAGGCCGTCCTGCTGCCAAAGAAGACCGAGAAGAAGGCCTAAACAGGGACCGCGGCGCTGCGCTTGCGTGCTCCCTGCACGCAAACGCAAACGCGCCTTTGCCTTGCCGGCTCGCCTCACAACAATCGGCCCTTTTCAGGGCCACCACACAAACCTACGTCCAAAGCAAAGTTTCCGTCGTCCTCGCCGCACTTTACAACAACGTCCACAGCGCCGGCGCACGTCCGCCATCTTGTCCACAGCCCGTGTGGCCGAACACACACACATTTTTTCTGCACCCCTCCACGCACGCACAGTCGCGTTCCAAACAACGACAACGACATCAATACACCAATAATGTGATGTGATCATTGTTAATATGTTCATAATTAAAAGAGCGCGTAACGGCCCGACGACGGACGACACGCGGGCCGCCGCGCGCGCTCTCCAAACACACAGGCACAGGAAACCAAACAGCTGATCCGATCGATGATCCGGCCCGCGCCACAAACAAACCACGCACACACCGGACTCAGCCGCGCCCTCCCGCATCCATCATCACACACGTCACGTCGAAACTCCAAACGGAACGCACGCACGCAAAGCAACAGAGGCGCACAACAACAACAACAACAACAACAAACACACACACACAGAGGCAGGCAGGCAACACAGACCCTTTCGCACTTTTCAATTTCCGAACAGTGTGGTGGCCCTGAAAAGGGCCGTTTTTCGTCTCTCCCACCAAGCACGGGCAACGGCACGGCCGCGGGAAGGCCACAGCACAGCACACCGGCTGCCTGCCTAACCGCCGAAACCGTACAGGGTGCGCCCCTGCCTCTTCAGGGCGTACACCACGTCCATGGCCGTCACAGTCTTGCGCTTGGCGTGCTCAGTGTACGTCACCGCGTCGCGGATCACGTTCTCCAGGAACACCTTCAGCACTCCGCGGGTCTCCTCGTAGATCAGACCAGAGATGCGCTTCACGCCGCCCCTGCGAGCCAGGCGGCGGATGGCGGGCTTCGTGATGCCCTGGATGTTGTCGCGCAACACCTTGCGGTGCCGCTTGGCGCCACCCTTGCCCAGCCCCTTTCCTCCCTTGCCGCGGCCTGTCATTCTTCCTCCTCCTCAAGCAACAAAAAAAGCACAAGCGGCAGCTCCTCACCCGGCGCTAGCGAGTCGGCTACGGTGCGCCGTGAGCGCGCGCCGCCCCCCTATATAGACTCTGGCCCGCCCTCCCCCCACCACGCGCACCGAGGGCATATAAGCGCAGCACGGGCCCGCGCGGGCCCGTTGTCAAGGCAGCACCGGACGCTTCGCTACCGCACGCACCGCTAACCGCTATGGCCCGCACAAAGCAAACGGCCCGCAAAAGTCCACCGGCGGAAAGGCGCCGCGCAAACAGCTCGCCACCAAGGCGGCGAGGAAGAGCGCGCCCGCCACCGGCGGCGTCAAGAAGCCCCACCGCTACAGGCCGGGCACCGTCGCCCTGCGAGAAATCAGGCGCTACCAGAAGAGCACAGAGCTGCTCATCCGCAAGCTGCCGTTCCAGCGCCTAGTGCGCGAGATCGCCCAGGACTTCAAGACCGACCTGCGCTTCCAGAGCTCCGCAGTCATGGCCCTGCAGGAGGCCAGCGAGGCCTACCTCGTCGGCCTCTTCGAAGACACCAACCTGTGCGCAATCCACGCCAAGCGCGTCACCATCATGCCCAAGGACATCCAGCTCGCGCGCCGCATCCGCGGCGAGCGCGCCTAAACCGCTTAGCCGCGGCACGGCACCGCACGCGCGCAACACAAAAAAAACGGCCCTTTTCAGGGCCACTAACATCTCTCCGTCGCGAGCAAAACTTTTGTCGGTCTTGCCGCCCAGCCTCTCTCTCTAGCCCGTTAAAACAACCACCACAATTCCCCACCCTCCTCCCGTACACAGCCGCTCTCGCCAACAATCACAATCGACGTCATCCCACCCCACCCCTTCAAATACACACAAACAAACAGCCGGACGACGTCACCACGGGTGGCTGGCCGCCGCCGTCTCCGAGGCGCCACCGCGCCTTCCCAATTCCCGCCGGCCACTTCCACGTCTCAACGTCCCCGTCCCCCTTTCACACAGAGAGGACACACACATAACAAACAAGACGCGCCATCCGCAAAGCAAGCAAACAAACAGAGTCTCCAGAAACATGAGAAACCAACCGTCGGCCGCCGCACAAAATACAAAACACAAAACAAAACGGCCACAACCGCTCCGCTACCGCGCGCCGCCGCCTACCGCCACCGGCCCCACAATCCAACCACCACGGCACGCACACAGTACCCACAAGGGTCATACAGAAACGCCACACAAACACCAACCAACCCCACACACACACACACACACACACCCCGGCGCATGCACGCACGGCCACCCAAACAAGACAACACAACGCGCCAAGCACGACAATCAACGCCTTCCCGACGTCCTCTGATGGCCCTGAGAAGGGCCGTTTTGGGCCGCGCGCAGCCGTGCCATCGCGCGCCACTAGACGACGCGGGGGAGGGGGGTGGGGGACGACGGGGTCAAGCGCCAGCCCTTCCCTTCCTTCCCCTTTCCTTTCTTTACTTTAACTTCACTTCTTCTTCTTGGGCGAAGCCTTCGCCTTAGACGGCGTCGTCGCCTTCTTCGGGCGCGGCGCCTTCGGCTTCTTCGTCGGAACCTTCGCGGCCTTCTTCGCCTTCGACGGCGACTTGGCCTTGGCCGGCTTGGCCGCAGCCGCCTTCTTCGCACCCGCGGGAGCCGCCGACGCCGCAGACGCCTTCTTGGCGGCGCCCGCCTTCCGACCGGTCGCCGCCTTCACGCCACCAGCCTTCTTTGCGCCGGCCGCACGGGCGCCCTTCTTCTCCTTGCTGGCCGGAGCGGCGCGCTTCTTCTTCGCACCGCCGGCACGGGCCTTGCCGCCCTCGGCCGCCCCGCCGCCGGCGCCGGCAAGCTTGAAAGAGCCGGACGCGCCCTTCCCCTTCGTCTGCACCAGCTCGCCAGCCACGACGGCCGACTTGAGGTACTTCTTGATAAAGGGCGCCAGCTTCTCCGCGTCCAGCTTGTAGTGCGCGGCAATGTACTTCTTGATCGCCTGCAGCGACGAGCCGCCGCGCTCCTTCAGACTCTTGATGGCGGCCGTCACCATCTCAGAGGTGCGCGGGTGCGCAGGCTTGGCGCGCGGCTTCTTCGCAGACGCCGCAGACTTGGCCTTCTTCGTCGTGCCGGTGGCGGCGGGTGCCGCAGCAGTCTCGTTCGTAGCCGCCTGATCTGCCATTATTTCGACGACGCGCGTACACACACGAGAGCGAGAGCGAGAGCGGCAGGCGGCAAGCACGGCGGCAGAGAATAGCCGCCGCGCCGCCAGGCCCAGCCAGTGTCGCGGGCGGGCGCGGACGGCCGAGAGAGCGGCCGCCACTCTGCGCGCCGCCGCGCCGCGCCTCCCGCGCTTGCTACCGCCCAACGTCCGACAGCCTGTGCGGACCAGCCCCAAACCTGCGCCGCAACCACCCGCGCCGTTCAAACCACCGAGGATGGGGCTACACACGGCCACACCACAGTCGCCAACCAGTCGCCACGGCAGCGCCGCAAACCACGGCCAAACTGCAGCTACCGCGCGCTACAGCCTGGCTCGGCCCGCCGAGAATCGCCGCCCCCGCCCACATGCCGCCCCCACAGCCCCAGCCGACGACCCGCCACAATGGCCAAACCTTCGGCAAAAGTGCCACACCGTCGCCGCGCCAGCCCGGCCAGCGCGGCCGCCGCCACAGCCACACAAGCGGAGGCGTGCGGCGATGCCGGCCGTGCAAACGCACCTCCGCCGCCCCATCGCCCTCCCACCGTTTCCCGATCGGCCCGCAGCCGTCGGGCCACCTCGCCCGCCAACATTCGCGCCCCTTTCTCACAAAATTGCCCGCCGCAAACAAAACGGGCGCCGCCTGCGCAACATCGGCACCGGCCAACCGAGCGCCGCCGCCCCTCGCCGCTTACGCGAGGGGGGCTGACCGCCGTCCGCAACTACAGACACACCGAATCTGCCTCCAAGCACACACGACAGCCGACCTCCTACATTTATACGCCGCAAGCCACCCAACGGTGTGTGGCGGAGGGCACTTTTTACGTTACGTGCCACTGTCGTCATTGCCTCCCTTTGCCGTTCCAGTCGCGTATGGTTCGCGGGAACAACGACTGTCTGAAAGCCTCCGTGCGCGCTCGAATCTCTCTACTTTTACTACATTCGGGATCTCCTCGGGAGGTATATACGTACGGGGAAGCAATATATTCGATACCTCATCCGGAAACGCACCCTCTCGAAAACCTGGCGAGCAAGCTACACCGCGATGCAGAGAGCGCCTCCCTTGCAGAGTCTGCCACTTAACTATCACGGTTACCACATAACCCTGTGACGAAACGTTGGACCTTTCTCTATCTCCTCCGTCAACCCGACCTGCTACGCATCCCACACTGGTGGGCAACACTCACGTATGGGTCGGTCGAACGCGTGTTTTTGTAAGCCACCTCCTTTGTTGATGGACTACATTTTTGCTAAGCATTCTCCCAGTGCATCTCAACCTGGTACCCGCCTTACCAACAATTACTTTTATCTGATCATCATTCCACTTCCAAATCATTCCGCACGCATACTCCCAGATACATATTTTACAGACGTCACAGCTACCAGTGTTTGTCCCGCTATCATATAATCAATCATACAATAAACGATCCTTCTTTCTGTATATTCGCAATACATCACATTTGTCTATGTTAAGGGGACAGTTGCCACTCCCTGCACCGGGTGCCTATCCGCTGCCGATCGTCCTGCAACCTCTCTGTATACTACATACAGCACATCATCCGCGAAACGACGCATGGAACGTCCGGCACTATCTACTAGCTCATTTATATGATATGAATTGTGAAAAGCAATGGTCCCATAACACTCCCCCGTGGCACGCCAGGGGTTACTTTAACGTCTGTAGACGTCTGTCTCTCCATTGATAACAACATGCTGTGTTCCGTCTGCTAACATCTCGTCAATCCAGCCACACAGTTGGTCTGATATTCTGTAGACTCTTACGTCGTTTATCAGGCGACGGTGCGGAGCTGTATCGAACGCCTTCCGGACGTCAACGACAATGGCATCCACCTGGGAGCCTGTATCTCATATTTTCTGGGTCTCATGCGCAAATAAAGCGAGCTGGGGGTCTCACACACGATCGCTGTTTCCGGAATCCAACATGGATTCCTACATAGTAGACTCTGGAGTTTCCACAAACGACATGATACTCGAGCAAACAACATGTTCTACAACACATCGACGTCAGAGATATGGGTCTATGGTTTTTGCGCATCTGCTCGACGACTGGGACTACCTGTGCTCTTTTCCAATCATTTGGAACCCTCCCTTCCTCTCCAGAGACTTGCGGTACACGGCTGTTAGAAGGGGGGCAGGTTGTTTCGCGTACCCTGTGTAGGAATCGCGAATTGGTAATCCCGTCGGGTCCGGCGGACTTTCCCATTCCTCCTTGGACACTTATTTCGATGTCAGCCGGTTTCTCGTTCGTGCGAGCATTTAGAGACGGAACTGCAGTGCGGTCCGTCCTCTGTGAAACAGCTTTGGAAACAGGTGTTTAGGTATTTCACAGCTTTACGCGTGTCATCCTCTGTTTCAATGCCATCACCATGCCGGAGTGTCTGGATATGCTGTTTCGAGCCACTTACTGATTCAACGCAAGACCGGAACGTCCTAGCATTTTCTGTCAACGTCGGTACATAGGGTTTGTTCTACTTTCGAATTCACTGAACGCTTCACGCATAGCCCTCCTTACGCTCACACTTTGGACATCGTTTAGCTTCTGTTTGTCTCGGAGGTTTTGGCTGCGTTTAAACTTTGGGTGAAGCTCTCTTTGCTTTCGCAACAGTTTCCTAACGTTGTTGTTGTAGTATACCACGGTGGGTTTTTTTTCCCATCCCTCACAGTTCGACACTCGGCACGTACCTGTCTAAAAACGCATTTTTACCATTGCCTTGCACTTTCTCCATGAACACTCAACATTGTCAGTGTCGGAACAGGCATTTGCCTTTTCATCTGTCGGGTCGTCTGCAAATCTGCCTTCTATTACTCTTGCTAGCCAAAACAGATAGATACACCGTCCTCCCTGCAACGGCCTTATGATCACTGCGTCCCTGTTCTGCACATACAGAGTCGAAACACGTTCGGGTCTGTTTGTCATCCGTAGGTCCACGATGTTATCTCCACGAGTCGGTTCTCTGTTCATTTTGCTCGAGGTGATTTTCGGACAGTGCACTCAGTATAATGTCACTCGATGCTCTCTGTCCCCCTACCACCCGTCCTGAACATCATCTGAGTGTCCCAGTCTATATCGGGTAAATTGAAATCTCCACCTAAGACCCTAACATGCTGAGGAAAATGTATGTGAAATGTGTTTCCAAAATCCGTCTCTCCGTTGTTCTGCCACTAATGCTGCTGCGTCGGGAGGTCGGTCAAAGGAGCCAATTATTATTAAACCTAGCTCGGTTGTTGGGTGTAACCTCCACCCACAATATTTCACAGGAACCATCCACCTCTACTTCACTACAGGATCAAAACTACTACTCAAACAGCGACGAACACACCACCACCGGTTGCATGCAATCGAGCCTTTCTAAAACACCGTCTGTACCTTTGTGACAATTTCGGCAGAATTTATCCCTGGCGTCAGCCAGCTTTCTGTACCTTATCACGATTGCAGAGCTTCGGTGCTTTCTCTGTCAGCGCTTGCGGTTCCGGTACTGTACCAACGCAGCTTCGACAGTTGACAATTAACAAACGATACCGATTGCTGCTTGGTCCCCGCACCCGTTGAGGCTGCTGTTGCCCCCTTTCTGTACTTGCCCAAGGCCATCTAACCTAACAAAACCGCCCAGCCCACGCCACACAACCCCTGCTACCCGTGTAGCCGCTTGTTGCGTGTAGTGCTCTCCACCTAAGACTATAACATGCCTTCGACATTCGCAGTGTACAACACCTTAGGTTAGGGTTGGCGTCGCTTGGGTTAGGTTAGGTTACGTTAGGTGGACGTGGGTTAGGTTAAGGGTTAAAGTTAGGTTAGGCGTCAAAGTTAGGTTAAGCGTTCGGACGTGAGGCGTCAGGTGGCCGCACCTACCTTACGGCCGGACATCTTAGGTTAGGCTAAGGGCGCCGAGGTCACGTTACGTTCACCTTCGGGCGCCACACGTAGCTGTCACAGGTAGGTAGTAGTTCGGTCGGTCGGTCGTCGGCAAGCCGCAAAAAACTACAGACGACGTCGACAACAAGACCGAGCAGGAGGCAGATATATACCGAGCGCCAAAGAGACCGACCACACACACACACACACACACACACACACAAAACAACAAACACCACCCACCGGCCAAAGGGGCACCAAAAAAACCCACAAAGCCGAGCACCACACGTCGCGACCAGAGGCAACCCGCAACCGCAACGGCGCTTTCCGCACCGGGCCGGATGCACGTACGACAACACCGCTACCCGTACACAAGGCCTCCCATTGCACACAGCCGCTCTGTGTTCAACATCATCAATGGCGCGCCCGCGGCTCGTCGCGGTCGCAGCCATGACGCCGCCGCCACTTTTGCACCAACACATTCACGCACCGCAAAACAGCTCGCCGACCCACCGACACAGCACAGCCGACAAACAAAAACAACCGCGGCGGCGGCAACAAAACAAAACAAACACCTCGCACCAAGCGTCCGACAGAAAACAAACGGACAGGCACACAGGCCTCTGCTAACGACCACGACACAGCGGCACGCTGCCCCTTTCCCGCCACTCTCGATTCACAGCGCACGCGACCCCGTCGTCGACGACGACACGCGACGGGCTCGCTTCCCGCAACCTACACCTTTCCGCCACTACGCACGGCTCCACCCGACGCCCGTCGCAACGGCACTACTGCACGCACTATCACCCCCGCCGCCGCCGCCGCCGCCGCCGCCGCCGCCTCCTCCTCTCTCCCCCTTCCCGTACACAACAACACAGCCAAAAACACACTCACGACCCAAACATAACAACATGGCACGTGCATCGGCGCACACCCCCAACCAGTCACCGTCGACACAACCACACGCAAGGCACGGAAAAACCGGCGTCCTTCCACGTTGCCATCAAAGCAGCACAAACAACCACACAGGAGGAACCACCAACAACTGCCGGCCGGCCGGCAACCACCAAACGCACATTCCCGCTCGCCACCACACACCTCTCGGCAGCCGTTTCGCAAAGACATGACATGACATGACGCGACATCATCGCATCACGGGCGACGCACGCACACCGACCCACTTTCCCGCCCGTCTCTCTCTCTCTTTTTCTTCCGACGCCTTCGGCCGAGCACACACGTACGTGGCACAACGCCCAACACAGTCACACACAGTCGACAGGCGCACGCCCAGGCACGCAACGACGCAGCGCAGCAAAGGCGCCCGCGACACATACCTCCTCTCCCGTCTCGCCGCCGACCGCCAGCCAGCCACTCGCAATGTGCACTGGCCAACCGGACACACGTCCACCGCGCCGCCTCCGACCACCCGCCAGGGGGCGCTCACGTCCGCGACAACAGCGCGGCCCGCCGCCGGGCGGGCCCAGCCCGGCCCAGGCGGCGCGCGCTGCTCTGCACTCGGCGCGCCGCGCCACACATCCTGCTGCAGACCGGGCTCGTCTCTCTGTACGCGTCTGCGTCTGCCCGCATCTCATCTTCCTGCGCATCAACACAAACGAGGCCACGTGAGCAAACCCCCGTCACAACGCCACATCACGCACTGCCTTGTCGACCGCCTAAATAAATGCACTCACCCACCAGCCATCCGCTTCGTCCTCTTCTTGCTTACTCGTTGTTCGTCGTTGTTGCTGCTGCACCAGCACCAGCACCAGCACCGGCGGCGGCGGCGGCGGCGGCGGCGGCGGCGGCGGCGGCGGCGGCGGCGGCAGCGGCAGCGGCAGCGCACACAGCCCCCAGCCGGCCGCATCCGAGGGGGCCCCGCCGCCAGCGTCGCCTCCTTGGGCACAGGTGCGGTGCTGTGGCCGCCCATCCAACCGCATTTGCTGGCCGTCCCAGCCGCCAGGCAGGCGTTCCCACTGCCGCGCACCGCCTCTGCTGCAGAAGACGAACAAACGAAACGTACAAACATACACGCACCCGAAGCGTGGCCACACACGGACGGGACCGACAGGCTCCAAGGCGACCAAACGATGGAAAAACAAACACAAAAACAAAAGACACGCGAGCGAGCGAGCAAGCACGCAGTCGCCTCGCCTCTGTCCTCCCGCCCCCGCCCTTCTCCCCACCACATGCCCACAAACACCACCGCCTGCCCGCATCTCCACATTCGCCCCCTCCATTTGTTCCCTTGCGTTCGTTCCTTCCTTCCTTCCATGTGTCTGCGTGCGCGGCGCCTCTCCAACATCCGCCGTCCGTCCGTCCCGTTTTCGCCGTACCACACGCCACCGTCGGCGCCGCCTCGCCTCCTCCCAGTCCACCACCGCCGCCGCCCCTGTCCGCCCCGCACACCACCATACACCGCTGCTTGTCCCGGCCGTTGCCACCAAAGGCGCCAGCCGCAAACCGCGCCAAACGCCGCAGCGCGCGTGCGTCCTTCCTTCTTGCTTGCTTCTCCGTGCCGACGCTGCCTCTATTCCCGCACCCATTCGGCCGACAAGCACTGGCGTCGACGACACAGCCGTTGGGCTCCGGCACTGCGCGTACCGGAGTTACACGCGCACCCCCCCTCGCGAACGCACGACTCATTCTCTTTGTTGTTTCTCCTCTTTCTTACGTCTTCGTTTCTTGTTTGTTTGTTTTTTTTTTTTTCCTCCCACCGCCGCATGTGACACAATGGCCTCCCTCCCCCTTTCGTTCGTTGTCGCCGCTTTGTTTCTCTTTCTCATTGGTGCACGTCCGACGCGCTCCATTTCCACCACACCACGGCCATCGGCCTCCTCAACGGGCAGGCGCAGTGTGCCATTCTCCGGCGCACAAGCACACCGCGCGGCTCGCTCTCCTCGCCCCCACGCCACGCCACGCCACGCAGCACAAATGATGCTGTCTCGCAACACGACACACGGTGCGCACACCCCCGACCACGCGGCTCTTAAAAGGCATGGCACCGGCGACATGCGCCGCCCCGGCCCGCATCCGTCGTCTCACGTTCACTGCCGGCCGCGTCTGAGGCTACAACCGCACCACAACAACGGTCCCCTCCCGGCAACACATTTGTTGCACAAACACAACCGCCGAGCGCAGCGCGAGCCACCCACACGCGCCCTCCCCGTCTTTAAAAGCCTCCGCGTCTCCTTTCTCCTTTCGCGCCCCTCCCATCTCCCGAATATGCCAGCAGCGGTGCCACTACCGCGAAACGGACACGCCTTCCGGGCCACATGCAAGGGCACGCCCACCACCAACTACTGCCATATTCGCGGACGCAGTTAGGCAACACGCAACGCACTCTCCACCTACTTTCTCTCTCTCGTCCATTCTCTTTAAAACACACGAACCAACCAACCACGGCTAACACACTTTTTCGCGACACCTTTGACTGCGTTATCTTGACCGTGACGGCAGCTATCGACCTTCCAATTCCCCACTAAACACACACACACCCCTACATACACACCCTTCGCTACACCGGACAACAACAGCGTACACAACAGGAGGGCACACGAAACGGCAGGCAAGGGCAACGCATTCTCATAGATTCCTCCTCCGAGCCATGTCGGCGAACGTTTCATCCGGGAAGGCAATGCAATTCAGCCGTCACCACGGCCGACACCTGCAGCCGCGCCGTAAACGCCTTTCAGTGCGGCTGCAATGCACGGGAACGTTCCGTTGCTATAGACAGCGCCTCTCCGTTTTTCCCTGCTTCGTTTTCCGGTGATTGCTTCTCCATTTTGTTTGTTTTATTACTTTCCGTTCCCCTCCTCCACCATTGTTTCCGTCCCCAACAGTTTTGCTCATTCCACACGTTCTGCCCAGACACGACACTCGACCGATCAAAGGTCAGCCTTTCGTCACCGTTCGCGGCGCCGACGGTGCCACAGTGCGACTGGTGTGAACACCGACACGTTGCCATGACGCCGGTGTACCGCGCCGATATTGACAGTTACTCAGAGCCGCCGGATCGGATCACATCACCGACACACCTGCCATTTCACACCGGGGGACACAGACCAACGAAACGCGTGTACGCCCATAACAACAAACAACGACCGTCGTCGTCTAGCCTCACGCTTACTGTACTCAACCGAACACACGTGCACCGTGAATGACGTGCGTGCGCACAACAGTCCAATCAATCATCAGTCAAACTGCAGAAACGGCTATCATCAAATCAAGGGCCAAATAGGTACACCACCGTGCGTGTCGCCTACCCCACCCGCCCGTACATTTCTTGGCGACTTCGTAATGGATGATAGTACGACACGTCCATTTAAAACGTCACCAACACACACACACCAACGCGCCGTACAGCAAAGGGAATAGTCGACGGCAACACAACATTTCACCCTCGCCATCATGTATGATGTGACAACAGACGGCCGTAACGGTGACATCCAACAATCAATCAATCGCGAGGACTTTCAATTGCAGTCACGTGACTAACCGGGCAGACGGAGACAAAGACATGAATCAGCGCCACAGACAGCACCAACACCTCCTATCGATCTATCTGTGTGTCGACAAACAACCACGCCAAGACTCGTGCACGCATTCCACGTCACACCGGCGGCAACCAAACCCTCGCGGCCGTACCCCAGTAACCACAACCACAACCACATTCGAGACCACACCACCACGGCACAGCAGCACCACCAGCTGCCTCGCAACCAACCAAACCGGGTAGCTATGCCGCCCCTCTCACTCACTCACTCACTCACACACACACAAACAATTCCGCTCTTCCCGCAAAGGCAATTTGGTGGCCCTGAAAAGGGCCGTTTTGCCGCTCTCGCAACGGAGGGAGCTTCCTTCCTTCCTTCCTTCCTTCCTTCCTTCCTTCCAAGAGCCGAAGTAACAACCTCCTCCTTACTTGGAGCTCGTGTACTTGGTCACCGCCTTCGTGCCCTCGCTCACGGCGTGCTTGGCCAGCTCGCCAGGCAGCAAGAGCCGCACAGCCGTCTGGATCTCGCGGGACGTGATGGTCGAGCGCTTGTTGTAGTGCGCCAGGCGAGACGCCTCGGCCGCAATGCGCTCGAAAATGTCGTTCACGAAGCTGTTCATGATGCTCATCGCCTTCGACGAGATGCCCGTGTCGGGGTGCACCTGCTTCAGCACCTTGTAGATGTAGATGGCATAGCTCTCCTTCCTCTTGCGCTTCTTCTTCTTGTCGCCCTTCGAAATGTTCTTCTGCGCCTTGCCGGCCTTCTTGGCGGCCTTCCCGCTAGTCTTGGGCGGCATCTCGAACGTACAACAACAGGCAGCAAGCGCTCCGCTCTAGTCAGCGTCTCCCCACACAGTGGCACCCGCCGCTACCGCAACACCGCACCTTTACCAGCTCGCCCTGTTGCGGCCGCCGACCAATGGGGCGCGCGCGCAACCGGCCGCCGCACCCGAGCCCATAAAGGGACCCCCACCCCGCCGCCGCCATTCGCCGAGCGGCAGTCGGGCATTCGCCGAGCGGCAGTCGGGCGTTGAGCAAGCCTCCGTCAGTCTGTTACGCGAAGCCATAGGCCCCCGCTTGTACGGGTGAAAAATCAGGGGTGTCTTTCGGATGCGCCTTTATTAAGGCGTAAACGAGCACTCGCAGCAGATTGCCGATGTCGATGTCGAGCGAATCCTCGATTGCGATGTCGAGTTGCAGCGGCGCCTTGGGGCCCCAGCAGCCCGCTGCTGGCGGCAACGACGCCGTCTCTTTGTTTCCGCCGGCCGCTTTTCCGGTTGGCTCGAGCGCCTCAGCTGCCGCAGAGAATAGCTCTGCTCCCCCGAGCGTTAGGGCATTTACGGGTCAGGGCCTGGCCTCTGGCCAGTGTCCCGCGCCTGTTAGTGTGATAGGACCAGGTTCTGCCGCCGGAAACCTAACGGTGTCGGCAACAAAGGCGGCGACTGGTAGTCCCACGGCAGCCATTGACTTTGCCTCCCTAACCTGCGTGCGACATGCAAACGGGGAATACTCGACGAAAAGGAGTACGTCTCTTCCCCCAACCAGCGGTAGGATGTCAATGGCCACCCTGATGGCCACCACAGGGCAGGCGCAAGCGCTGGCGCAGCACCTTACCCCTGCACAAAGAAGGCATCTCCCAGTCAGCATCCTCCCCAAGCCCTTACCTACAGCCCAACCCAAAAAGACCGCTCCCGCTCCTAAACCCTCTCCTCCCGAGGAAACCAAGACGCCACACCCATCTGTCCCATCCAAACGCATAAAAGACGTAGTCAAAAGTGCGAGAAAACACAGAACTACAGTCAGGCGCAAGCCACCAAAGAAAACAGTATCAATTCCACCACCCACCACCAAGCCACGTACTCCCTCCCCCTCAGGGAGCGGAGACGAGGCGGACCGCCCCCTCGTCATCGACGAATCCAGAGAGACTACCGAGCCTCAAACACCCGGCACCGACGGGGATGGGTTCCAGAGAGCGCGGAAAACTGCCCGCCCAGCCGCCCCCCAGCAAGCGAGAGGCATTGCCTCTACTAGCAACAAGTTCTTGCCACTCTCAGACGAGGACGAAGCGGTACCCGCGACCAGTGATGCGCCACAACCAACACACGCACCAAGACATAGACTCCCGCCCATAATTGCCGAATTCGACAAAAACTACGAGGAGCTTCACTCCCTCGTCAGTAACTGCCTGGGAGAGAAGCAGTTTACTGCAAAGTCCGCCGGAGGGGACAAAATTAAACTTATGTTCAGAGAGCTGGACGATTACACCGCTGTGAAGGCCCTGCTCTCTGAACACAAAGTCCCCCATTACACCTTCCCCACAGCCAGGCAACGACTGATGAAGCTAGTAATCAGGGACTTACCCCGCAAAGTGGGCACAGATGCCATTAGGAAGGACCTGCGGAGGCAGGGCTACGAAGTTAATGGCGTCACCCACATGCGAGAAGTATACAGTGGCAACAAATGGCCACTGTATCAAGTCAACTTGCCTGACACCCCTCAAAACAGGCTAAAACAAATTACACACGTCCTGTCAGTGCCTGTCACCATCGAACCGCTGCGCAGGAAAAGTGGCAACGTGCAGTGCTACAACTGCCAGGGATTAGGGCACGTTGCCAAGCACTGCGACATGCCAACCCGGTGTATGAAATGCGCAGAAGGGCACCCCACATCCGAGTGCTCCTTAGAGAGAGGCGACCCCAAAAGCAAGTGCGCCCTATGCGGCGAATCTGGACACGGCGCCTTCTACCAAGGCTGCCGTGTACAAAAAGAGTACCGCCTACGCGCACAAGGCACCAAGACCCCCGCCACACAAAAAACCAATCGTGGCGCCGGTCCTAAGAACTCGAGAGCACCGGCCAAACCACAACCACGTCCAACAACACGACCGCGAGGTGGCGCAAGCTACGCGAGCGTGGCAGGCACCGACAGGAGTCAACAAACAACTCCCACAATACTCTCAGCCCAGCGGCCGTTCCCCGCTAACGGAGAAACGTCCAGGGAAGCCTCCCCCCCTCAAACTCCTAAGTCCAGTCTGCAGCCAGTAGCGGCAGCTGAGTGCTCGTCACAAGGCCCTCAGCCCAGCACTTCTGAAGAGAGTGCAAATGCCCTACGGCCGCCTGGTGTCGTGGAGCAAACGTTAGGCCTCCTAACGCAACTGCTCCACGAAATCAGGCAACAGAACGCCCAAATTCTAACCGCCATCAATTTGGTGCTCCAAGGGTCGCACAACAATGCGACTACAGCAGTGAAATCCTTCCCCCAGTGATGGATAGACGACCCCACATCCAAGGACTCAGAATGTGCGTCTTCAACGCAAACGGTATCGTCGGCCAAAACAACGAGTTCCGCGAGTTCCTACGCGACGAAAACATAGACGTATGTATGGTGGCCGAGACACACCTAAAACCGGGTGTAAGGGTGTCGGTACCCAACTACAACTGCTATAGGACCGACCGGCCCACCGCTGGAGGCGGGGTAGCAACATACGTCAAACGCGGAATCCCCCATTACCAGGTCCACCCACCAGCAACTAGGCAAATAGAAACAGTAGCAATAGAGATTGCCACTGTCACAGGGCCCCTCACTGTCGTTGCAGCATATCGCCCTCCCTCCTACACTCTGGAAGAGGACGACATAGCAGCCTTAGGCCAAATCAGAGGAAAACTCTTCATTGGCGGCGACCTGAACGCCAAGCACGCAGACTGGCACTCGCGAAACTCAAACAGAGCTGGTCGTCAACTGCAACGACTCGCGCGCACCCACCACTTTCATATATGGGGTCCAGAGGAGCCCACCCACTTCCCCAGAAACGGGGGGAGGGCGGACGTCCTCGACATAGCGCTCACCAAAAGAATAACGGGATTTGTGACCGCGCAATCGGTCAACCGAATGTCCTCCGATCACAATCCCGTGATTCTCGAGGTCGACATAGGAGACTGGGTACCTCTCCAGCCACAACACATCTCATTCAAGCGCACTAACTGGGAGCAATTCAAAGTTGACGTAACCTCAGCAATTGCCCAGGCCCCGCCTCCAACTGCAGATTCTGCAGAACAGGCGCTTATAGATCTCACCAGCACGATCCTGCAAGCAGCAAAGGAGGCCACACCACGGCCACCGGACGGCCCTCCCCCTGTTAAGCAACTCCCGCCGCACCTGCTTGCCCAAATTAGAAACAAAAACAGGATCGCCAAAGAGTGGAAGCTCACAAAGAACCCCATAACTAGGAGGCTACTGAACCGCCTACAAAGAGAGCTGAAGGTGGCACTCACTGAGCACCGCAACCAGCAATGGTCGGCGCGGCTTTCAGCCCTCCGCGTGGACGACAATAGCCTCTGGCAGGCGACCAAACAGATCACCAAAAGACGCGCCAGACTGCCACCTCTGCACGGCGAGCGCGGACTTGTCTTTAGCACCACGGATAAGGCAAATGCCCTGGCAGATGCCTTTGAAAAACAGTTCCGCCCCGCAGAGGCGCAGGACAGGGACCACGAAGCCGTAGTTCGACGTCAGCTCGCCACATTCCTCGCGGCGGACGACGACGACGACGACGAAGAAAACACACCGCTCTTCACACCCGACGACGTGAATCGAGTAATCAGGTCGCTACACAACAAAAGAGCCCCAGGCCACGACCAGCTCAATAACGTAGTAGTGAAACACCTCCCACCCCCTGCCGTAGCCCACATCGCAAACATCTTCAATGAGATCACGCGTTCCCGCAAGTTTCCAAGGTGCTGGAAACACGCAGAAGTCGTCGCGATCGCGAAACCCGGTAAAGACCCGGTTATCCCGCAGAACCACCGACCAATCAGCCTTTTGCCAACCCTTAGCAAAATTTACGAACGCCTGCTACTTGTTCCCATTCTCGACCACGTCAAAACGCAACAAATCCTGCCTGACTTTCAGTTCGGTTTCAGGCAGGAACACTCCGCGCCCCAGCAACTAATGAGGGTCGTCGAAGCAGCTACCGAAAGCTTCAACCGTAAAAGTTACTGCGGGGTAGTGCTACTTGACGTAGCCGCTGCCTTTGACTCTGTCTGGCACACCGGGCTTCTCTACAAGCTATACTCCCAAGGCTTCCCAGGTCCGATAGTGAAGCTACTCGCGAGCTATCTCTCCCAAAGGACTTTCTCCGTTAGGATCGAGTCGTCGCTTTCCACAAAACGGCGCATCAGGGCGGGCGTGCCCCAGGGGTCGGTACTGGGCCCGGTACTGTACAACCTGTACACTGCCGACCTCCCGACCGTACCGTTGGTGCACGCTGCCCAGTACGCCGACGACACAGCGTTCTTCACGCGTAACCCGAACAGAGACAGGGTTACGCGAAGATTGCAAACAGCGCTGGACGAGACCGGCCGCTGGGCTAAAAGATGGCGCATCACTCTCAATGAAACGAAAACCCAAGCCATTATGATCACCCGGAAACTGGGCAAGCGGGCTCCCGCCCGTCAACCGCTACTGCTCAAGCTGAACGGCCAAGAACTTCCATGGCGACGTACCGCCAGGTATCTTGGAGTCACTCTCGACACCAGGCTCACCTGGGGGGCTCACATCGGGGACTTGCGCCGCAAAGCAAGCGGTAGGATGCAAATGTTGTATCCCATACTAAACAGCCACAGCACCCTAGCGGCTGACATAGGAGTCAGAACATACTGCTCATTAATTCGACCGATAATGGAGTACGCTTGCCCAGTCTGGGGGTATGCGGCGCACTGGCACCTCCGCAAACTCCAGTCAGTGCAAAACCGTGCACTGAAAAGGGCATTACACCTTCCCTTCCGCTTCCCCACTGCTGACCTACACGAAGCAGCGGGAATTCCAACGCTCCACGAGCGATTCAAAGAACTGGCCGAAAACTTCTACGAGAATTCGGCCAGATCAGACAATAGACTTATAAAAAACCTGGGACAGTATGACACATCACTGGACCGACACAGACGACCTACAACTATGACAACAAATTAAAACAGCCTAAAAGGCAGCACAGAAACACCAAACACACTGCACCTATAAAAGACATACCAAACAACATTGACCACCTACCCACACAGCACAGAGGAGGAAATGTCCCGAAGGACAACACCCTCCATTACATACGCTCTCCTCGAAAGTGAGGAAGCTCAAATGCAGCTAGTCCGCCGCCGCCGGCACACGCACGCACTCCGCTGCTCGACTCGCTGCGGCTCGCACCGTTACGGTTACGTGTTTAGCGCTTACGCCACTAGCCAAACGCCATGTCCGGACGCGGAAAGGGAGGCAAAGTCAAGGGCAAGTCAAAGTCCCGCTCAAGCAGGGCTGGGCTCCAGTTCCCGGTCGGCAGAATCCACCGCCTCCTGCGCAAGGGAAACTACGCCGAGCGCGTCGGCGCCGGGGCGCCCGTCTACCTCGCCGCCGTCATGGAGTACCTCGCGGCTGAGGTGCTCGAGCTGGCCGGAAACGCGGCCCGCGACAACAAGAAGACGCGCATCATCCCGCGCCACCTGCAGCTCGCCATCCGCAACGACGAGGAGCTCAACAAGCTCTTGTCGGGCGTCACCATCGCACAGGGTGGTGTCCTGCCCAACATCCAGGCCGTCCTGCTGCCAAAGAAGACCGAGAAGAAGGCCTAAACAGGGACCGCGGCGCTGCGCTTGCGTGCTCCCTGCACGCAAACGCAAACGCGCCTTTGCCTTGCCGGCTCGCCTCACAACAATCGGCCCTTTTCAGGGCCACCACACAAACCTACGTCCAAAGCAAAGTTTCCGTCGTCCTCGCCGCACTTTACAACAACGTCCACAGCGCCGGCGCACGTCCGCCATCTTGTCCACAGCCCGTGTGGCCGAACACACACACATTTTTTCTGCACCCCTCCACGCACGCACAGTCGCGTTCCAAACAACGACAACGACATCAATACACCAATAATGTGATGTGATCATTGTTAATATGTTCATAATTAAAAGAGCGCGTAACGGCCCGACGACGGACGACACGCGGGCCGCCGCGCGCGCTCTCCAAACACACAGGCACAGGACAAACCAAACCAAACCAAACAGCTGATCCGATCGATGATCCGGCCCGCGCCACAAACAAACCACGCACACACCGGACTCAGCCGCGCCCTCCCGCATCCATCATCACACACGTCACGTCGAAACTCCAAACGGAACGCACGCACGCAAAGCAACAGAGGCGCACAACAACAACAACAACAACAACAAACACACACACACAGAGGCAGGCAGGCAACACAGACCCTTTCGCACTTTTCAATTTCCGAACAGTGTGGTGGCCCTGAAAAGGGCCGTTTTTCGTCTCTCCCACCAAGCACGGGCAACGGCACGGCCGCGGGAAGGCCACAGCACAGCACACCGGCTGCCTGCCTAACCGCCGAAACCGTACAGGGTGCGCCCCTGCCTCTTCAGGGCGTACACCACGTCCATGGCCGTCACAGTCTTGCGCTTGGCGTGCTCAGTGTACGTCACCGCGTCGCGGATCACGTTCTCCAGGAACACCTTCAGCACTCCGCGGGTCTCCTCGTAGATCAGACCAGAGATGCGCTTCACGCCGCCCCTGCGAGCCAGGCGGCGGATGGCGGGCTTCGTGATGCCCTGGATGTTGTCGCGCAACACCTTGCGGTGCCGCTTGGCGCCACCCTTGCCCAGCCCCTTTCCTCCCTTGCCGCGGCCTGTCATTCTTCCTCCTCCTCAAGCAACAAAAAAAGCACAAGCGGCAGCTCCTCACCCGGCGCTAGCGAGTCGGCTACGGTGCGCCGTGAGCGCGCGCCGCCCCCCTATATAGACTCTGGCCCGCCCTCCCCCCACCACGCGCACCGAGGGCATATAAGCGCAGCACGGGCCCGCGCGGGCCCGTTGTCAAGGCAGCACCGGACGCTTCGCTACCGCACGCACCGCTAACCGCTATGGCCCGCACAAAGCAAACGGCCCGCAAGTCCACCGGCGGAAAGGCGCCGCGCAAACAGCTCGCCACCAAGGCGGCGAGGAAGAGCGCGCCCGCCACCGGCGGCGTCAAGAAGCCCCACCGCTACAGGCCGGGCACCGTCGCCCTGCGAGAAATCAGGCGCTACCAGAAGAGCACAGAGCTGCTCATCCGCAAGCTGCCGTTCCAGCGCCTAGTGCGCGAGATCGCCCAGGACTTCAAGACCGACCTGCGCTTCCAGAGCTCCGCAGTCATGGCCCTGCAGGAGGCCAGCGAGGCCTACCTCGTCGGCCTCTTCGAAGACACCAACCTGTGCGCAATCCACGCCAAGCGCGTCACCATCATGCCCAAGGACATCCAGCTCGCGCGCCGCATCCGCGGCGAGCGCGCCTAAACCGCTTAGCCGCGGCACGGCACCGCACGCGCGCAACACAAAAAAAACGGCCCTTTTCAGGGCCACTAACATCTCTCCGTCGCGAGCAAAACTTTTGTCGGTCTTGCCGCCCAGCCTCTCTCTCTAGCCCCGTTAAAACAACCACCACAATTCCCCACCCTCCCTCCCGTACACAGCCGCTCTCGCCAACAATCACAATCGACGTCATCCCACCCCACCCCTTCAAATACACACAAACAAACAGCCGGACGACGTCACCACGGGTGGCTGGCCGCCGCCGTCTCCGAGGCGCCACCGCGCCTTCCCAATTCCCGCCGGCCACTTCCACGTCTCAACGTCCCCGTCCCCCTTTCACACAGAGAGGACACACACATAACAAACAAGACGCGCCATCCGCAAAGCAAGCAAACAAACAGAGTCTCCAGAAACATGAGAAACCAACCGTCGGCCGCCGCACAAAATACAAAACACAAAACAAAACGGCCACAACCGCTCCGCTACCGCGCGCCGCCGCCTACCGCCACCGGCCCCACAATCCAACCACCACGGCACGCACACAGTACCCACAAGGGTCATACAGAAACGCCACACAAACACCAACCAACCCCACACACACACACACACACACACACCCCGGCGCATGCACGCACGGCCACCCAAACAAGACAACACAACGCGCCAAGCACGACAATCAACGCCTTCCCGACGTCCTCTGATGGCCCTGAGAAGGGCCGTTTTGGGCCGCGCGCAGCCGTGCCATCGCGCGCCACTAGACGACGCGGGGGAGGGGGGTGGGGGACGACGGGGTCAAGCGCCAGCCCTTCCCTTCCTTCCCCTTTCCTTTCTTTACTTTAACTTCACTTCTTCTTCTTGGGCGAAGAAGCCTTCGCCTTAGACGGCGTCGTCGCCTTCTTCGGGCGCGGCGCCTTCGGCTTCTTCGTCGGAACCTTCGCGGCCTTCTTCGCCTTCGACGGCGACTTGGCCTTGGCCGGCTTGGCCGCAGCCGCCTTCTTCGCACCCGCGGGAGCCGCCGACGCCGCAGACGCCTTCTTGGCGGCGCCCGCCTTCCGACCGGTCGCCGCCTTCACGCCACCAGCCTTCTTTGCGCCGGCCGCACGGGCGCCCTTCTTCTCCTTGCTGGCCGGAGCGGCGCGCTTCTTCTTCGCACCGCCGGCACGGGCCTTGCCGCCCTCGGCCGCCCCGCCGCCGGCGCCGGCAAGCTTGAAAGAGCCGGACGCGCCCTTCCCCTTCGTCTGCACCAGCTCGCCAGCCACGACGGCCGACTTGAGGTACTTCTTGATAAAGGGCGCCAGCTTCTCCGCGTCCAGCTTGTAGTGCGCGGCAATGTACTTCTTGATCGCCTGCAGCGACGAGCCGCCGCGCTCCTTCAGACTCTTGATGGCGGCCGTCACCATCTCAGAGGTGCGCGGGTGCGCAGGCTTGGCGCGCGGCTTCTTCGCAGACGCCGCAGACTTGGCCTTCTTCGTCGTGCCGGTGGCGGCGGGTGCCGCAGCAGTCTCGTTCGTAGCCGCCTGATCTGCCATTATTTCGACGACGCGCGTACACACACGAGAGCGAGAGCGAGAGCGGCAGGCGGCAAGCACGGCGGCAGAGAATAGCCGCCGCGCCGCCAGGCCCAGCCAGTGTCGCGGGCGGGCGCGGACGGCCGAGAGAGCGGCCGCCACTCTGCGCGCCGCCGCGCCGCGCCTCCCGCGCTTGCTACCGCCCAACGTCCGACAGCCTGTGCGGACCAGCCCCAAACCTGCGCCGCAACCACCCGCGCCGTTCAAACCACCGAGGATGGGGCTACACACGGCCACACCACAGTCGCCAACCAGTCGCCACGGCAGCGCCGCAAACCACGGCCAAACTGCAGCTACCGCGCGCTACAGCCTGGCTCGGCCCGCCGAGAATCGCCGCCCCCGCCCACATGCCGCCCCCACAGCCCCAGCCGACGACCCGCCACAATGGCCAAACCTTCGGCAAAAGTGCCACACCGTCGCCGCGCCAGCCCGGCCAGCGCGGCCGCCGCCACAGCCACACAAGCGGAGGCGTGCGGCGATGCCGGCCGTGCAAACGCACCTCCGCCGCCCCATCGCCCTCCCACCGTTTCCCGATCGGCCCGCAGCCGTCGGGCCACCTCGCCCGCCAACATTCGCGCCCCTTTCTCACAAAATTGCCCGCCGCAAACAAAACGGGCGCCGCCTGCGCAACATCGGCACCGGCCAACCGAGCGCCGCCGCCCCTCGCCGCTTACGCGAGGGGGGCTGACCGCCGTCCGCAACTACAGACACACCGAATCTGCCTCCAAGCACACACGACAGCCGACCTCCTACATTTATACGCCGCAAGCCACCCAACGGTGTGTGGCGGAGGGCACTTTTTACGTTACGTGCCACTGTCGTCATTGCCTCCCTTTGCCGTTCCAGTCGCGTATGGTTCGCGGGAACAACGACTGTCTGAAAGCCTCCGTGCGCGCTCGAATCTCTCTACTTTTACTACATTCGGGATCTCCTCGGGAGGTATATACGTACGGGGAAGCAATATATTCGATACCTCATCCGGAAACGCACCCTCTCGAAAACCTGGCGAGCAAGCTACACCGCGATGCAGAGAGCGCCTCCCTTGCAGAGTCTGCCACTTAACTATCACGGTTACCACATAACCCTGTGACGAAACGTTGGACCTTTCTCTATCTCCTCCGTCAACCCGACCTGCTACGCATCCCACACTGGTGGGCAACACTCACGTATGGGTCGGTCGAACGCGTGTTTTTGTAAGCCACCTCCTTTGTTGATGGACTACATTTTTGCTAAGCATTCTCCCAGTGCATCTCAACCTGGTACCCGCCTTACCAACAATTACTTTTATCTGATCATCATTCCACTTCCAAATCATTCCGCACGCATACTCCCAGATACATATTTTACAGACGTCACAGCTACCAGTGTTTGTCCCGCTATCATATAATCAATCATACAATAAACGATCCTTCTTTCTGTATATTCGCAATACATCACATTTGTCTATGTTAAGGGGACAGTTGCCACTCCCTGCACCGGGTGCCTATCCGCTGCCGATCGTCCTGCAACCTCTCTGTATACTACATACAGCACATCATCCGCGAAACGACGCATGGAACGTCCGGCACTATCTACTAGCTCATTTATATGATATGAATTGTGAAAAGCAATGGTCCCATAACACTCCCCCGTGGCACGCCAGGGGTTACTTTAACGTCTGTAGACGTCTGTCTCTCCATTGATAACAACATGCTGTGTTCCGTCTGCTAACATCTCGTCAATCCAGCCACACAGTTGGTCTGATATTCTGTAGACTCTTACGTCGTTTATCAGGCGACGGTGCGGAGCTGTATCGAACGCCTTCCGGACGTCAACGACAATGGCATCCACCTGGGAGCCTGTATCTCATATTTTCTGGGTCTCATGCGCAAATAAAGCGAGCTGGGGGTCTCACACACGATCGCTGTTTCCGGAATCCAACATGGATTCCTACATAGTAGACTCTGGAGTTTCCACAAACGACATGATACTCGAGCAAACAACATGTTCTACAACACATCGACGTCAGAGATATGGGTCTATGGTTTTTGCGCATCTGCTCGACGACTGGGACTACCTGTGCTCTTTTCCAATCATTTGGAACCCTCCCTTCCTCTCCAGAGACTTGCGGTACACGGCTGTTAGAAGGGGGGCAGGTTGTTTCGCGTACCCTGTGTAGGAATCGCGAATTGGTAATCCCGTCCGTCGGGTCCGGCGGACTTTCCCATTCCTCCTTGGACACTTATTTCGATGTCAGCCGGTTTCTCGTTCGTGCGAGCATTTAGAGACGGAACTGCAGTGCGGTCCGTCCTCTGTGAAACAGCTTTGGAAACAGGTGTTTAGGTATTTCACAGCTTTACGCGTGTCATCCTCTGTTTCAATGCCATCACCATGCCGGAGTGTCTGGATATGCTGTTTCGAGCCACTTACTGATTCAACGCAAGACCGGAACGTCCTAGCATTTTCTGTCAACGTCGGTACATAGGGTTTGTTCTACTTTCGAATTCACTGAACGCTTCACGCATAGCCCTCCTTACGCTCACACTTTGGACATCGTTTAGCTTCTGTTTGTCTCGGAGGTTTTGGCTGCGTTTAAACTTTGGGTGAAGCTCTCTTTGCTTTCGCAACAGTTTCCTAACGTTGTTGTTGTAGTATACCACGGTGGGTTTTTTTTCCCATCCCTCACAGTTCGACACTCGGCACGTACCTGTCTAAAAACGCATTTTTACCATTGCCTTGCACTTTCTCCATGAACACTCAACATTGTCAGTGTCGGAACAGGCATTTGCCTTTTCATCTGTCGGGTCGTCTGCAAATCTGCCTTCTATTACTCTTGCTAGCCAAAACAGATAGATACACCGTCCTCCCTGCAACGGCCTTATGATCACTGCGTCCCTGTTCTGCACATACAGAGTCGAAACACGTTCGGGTCTGTTTGTCATCCGTAGGTCCACGATGTTATCTCCACGAGTCGGTTCTCTGTTCATTTTGCTCGAGGTGATTTTCGGACAGTGCACTCAGTATAATGTCACTCGATGCTCTCTGTCCCCCTACCACCCGTCCTGAACATCATCTGAGTGTCCCAGTCTATATCGGGTAAATTGAAATCTCCACCTAAGACCCTAACATGCTGAGGAAAATGTATGTGAAATGTGTTTCCAAAATCCGTCTCTCCGTTGTTCTGCCACTAATGCTGCTGCGTCGGGAGGTCGGTCAAAGGAGCCAATTATTATTAAACCTAGCTCGGTTGTTGGGTGTAACCTCCACCCACAATATTTCACAGGAACCATCCACCTCTACTTCACTACAGGATCAAAACTACTACTCAAACAGCGACGAACACACCACCACCGGTTGCATGCAATCGAGCCTTTCTAAAACACCGTCTGTACCTTTGTGACAATTTCGGCAGAATTTATCCCTGGCGTCAGCCAGCTTTCTGTACCTTATCACGATTGCAGAGCTTCGGTGCTTTCTCTGTCAGCGCTTGCGGTTCCGGTACTGTACCAACGCAGCTTCGACAGTTGACAATTAACAAACGATACCGATTGCTGCTTGGTCCCCGCACCCGTTGAGGCTGCTGTTGCCCCCTTTCTGTACTTGCCCAAGGCCATCTAACCTAACAAAACCGCCCAGCCCACGCCACACAACCCCTGCTACCCGTGTAGCCGCTTGTTGCGTGTAGTGCTCTCCACCTAAGACTATAACATGCCTTCGACATTCGCAGTGTACAACACCTTAGGTTAGGGTTGGCGTCGCTTGGGTTAGGTTAGGTTACGTTAGGTGGACGTGGGTTAGGTTAAGGGTTAAAGTTAGGTTAGGCGTCAAAGTTAGGTTAAGCGTTCGGACGTGAGGCGTCAGGTGGCCGCACCTACCTTACGGCCGGACATCTTAGGTTAGGCTAAGGGCGCCGAGGTCACGTTACGTTCACCTTCGGGCGCCACACGTAGCTGTCACAGGTAGGTAGTAGTTCGGTCGGTCGGTCGTCGGCAAGCCGCAAAAAACTACAGACGACGTCGACAACAAGACCGAGCAGGAGGCAGATATATACCGAGCGCCAAAGAGACCGACCACACACACACACACACACACACACACACAAACAACAAACACCACCCACCGGCCAAAGGGGCACCAAAAAAACCCACAAAGCCGAGCACCACACGTCGCGACCAGAGGCAACCCGCAACCGCAACGGCGCTTTCCGCACCGGGCCGGATGCACGTACGACAACACCGCTACCCGTACACAAGGCCTCCCATTGCACACAGCCGCTCTGTGTTCAACATCATCAATGGCGCGCCCGCGGCTCGTCGCGGTCGCAGCCATGACGCCGCCGCCACTTTTGCACCAACACATTCACGCACCGCAAAACAGCTCGCCGACCCACCGACACAGCACAGCCGACAAACAAAAACAACCGCGGCGGCGGCAACAAAACAAAACAAACACCTCGCACCAAGCGTCCGACAGAAAACAAACGGACAGGCACACAGGCCTCTGCTAACGACCACGACACAGCGGCACGCTGCCCCTTTCCCGCCACTCTCGATTCACAGCGCACGCGACCCCGTCGTCGACGACGACACGCGACGGGCTCGCTTCCCGCAACCTACACCTTTCCGCCACTACGCACGGCTCCACCCGACGCCCGTCGCAACGGCACTACTGCACGCACTATCACCCCCGCCGCCGCCGCCGCCGCCGCCGCCTCCTCCTCTCTCCCCCTTCCCGTACACAACAACACAGCCAAAAACACACTCACGACCCAAACATAACAACATGGCACGTGCATCGGCGCACACCCCCAACCAGTCACCGTCGACACAACCACACGCAAGGCACGGAAAAACCGGCGTCCTTCCACGTTGCCATCAAAGCAGCACAAACAACCACACAGGAGGAACCACCAACAACTGCCGGCCGGCCGGCAACCACCAAACGCACATTCCCGCTCGCCACCACACACCTCTCGGCAGCCGTTTCGCAAAGACATGACATGACATGACGCGACATCATCGCATCACGGGCGACGCACGCACACCGACCCACTTTCCCGCCCGTCTCTCTCTCTCTTTTTCTTCCGACGCCTTCGGCCGAGCACACACGTACGTGGCACAACGCCCAACACAGTCACACACAGTCGACAGGCGCACGCCCAGGCACGCAACGACGCAGCGCAGCAAAGGCGCCCGCGACACATACCTCCTCTCCCGTCTCGCCGCCGACCGCCAGCCAGCCACTCGCAATGTGCACTGGCCAACCGGACACACGTCCACCGCGCCGCCTCCGACCACCCGCCAGGGGGCGCTCACGTCCGCGACAACAGCGCGGCCCGCCGCCGGGCGGGCCCAGCCCGGCCCAGGCGGCGCGCGCTGCTCTGCACTCGGCGCGCCGCGCCACACATCCTGCTGCAGACCGGGCTCGTCTCTCTGTACGCGTCTGCGTCTGCCCGCATCTCATCTTCCTGCGCATCAACACAAACGAGGCCACGTGAGCAAACCCCCGTCACAACGCCACATCACGCACTGCCTTGTCGACCGCCTAAATAAATGCACTCACCCACCAGCCATCCGCTTCGTCCTCTTCTTGCTTACTCGTTGTTCGTCGTTGTTGCTGCTGCACCAGCACCAGCACCAGCACCGGCGGCGGCGGCGGCGGCGGCGGCGGCGGCGGCGGCGGCGGCGGCGGCGGCAGCGGCAGCGGCAGCGCACACAGCCCCCAGCCGGCCGCATCCGAGGGGGCCCCGCCGCCAGCGTCGCCTCCTTGGGCACAGGTGCGGTGCTGTGGCCGCCCATCCAACCGCATTTGCTGGCCGTCCCAGCCGCCAGGCAGGCGTTCCCACTGCCGCGCACCGCCTCTGCTGCAGAAGACGAACAAACGAAACGTACAAACATACACGCACCCGAAGCGTGGCCACACACGGACGGGACCGACAGGCTCCAAGGCGACCAAACGATGGAAAAACAAACACAAAAACAAAAGACACGCGAGCGAGCGAGCAAGCACGCAGTCGCCTCGCCTCTGTCCTCCCGCCCCCGCCCTTCTCCCCACCACATGCCCACAAACACCACCGCCTGCCCGCATCTCCACATTCGCCCCCTCCATTTGTTCCCTTGCGTTCGTTCCTTCCTTCCTTCCATGTGTCTGCGTGCGCGGCGCCTCTCCAACATCCGCCGTCCGTCCGTCCCGTTTTCGCCGTACCACACGCCACCGTCGGCGCCGCCTCGCCTCCTCCCAGTCCACCACCGCCGCCGCCCCTGTCCGCCCCGCACACCACCATACACCGCTGCTTGTCCCGGCCGTTGCCACCAAAGGCGCCAGCCGCAAACCGCGCCAAACGCCGCAGCGCGCGTGCGTCCTTCCTTCTTGCTTGCTTCTCCGTGCCGACGCTGCCTCTATTCCCGCACCCATTCGGCCGACAAGCACTGGCGTCGACGACACAGCCGTTGGGCTCCGGCACTGCGCGTACCGGAGTTACACGCGCACCCCCCCTCGCGAACGCACGACTCATTCTCTTTGTTGTTTCTCCTCTTTCTTACGTCTTCGTTTCTTGTTTGTTTGTTTGTTTGTTTTTTTTTTTTTCCTCCCACCGCCGCATGTGACACAATGGCCTCCCTCCCCCTTTCGTTCGTTGTCGCCGCTTTGTTTCTCTTTCTCATTGGTGCACGTCCGACGCGCTCCATTTCCACCACACCACGGCCATCGGCCTCCTCAACGGGCAGGCGCAGTGTGCCATTCTCCGGCGCACAAGCACACCGCGCGGCTCGCTCTCCTCGCCCCCACGCCACGCCACGCCACGCAGCACAAATGATGCTGTCTCGCAACACGACACACGGTGCGCACACCCCCGACCACGCGGCTCTTAAAAGGCATGGCACCGGCGACATGCGCCGCCCCGGCCCGCATCCGTCGTCTCACGTTCACTGCCGGCCGCGTCTGAGGCTACAACCGCACCACAACAACGGTCCCCTCCCGGCAACACATTTGTTGCACAAACACAACCGCCGAGCGCAGCGCGAGCCACCCACACGCGCCCTCCCCGTCTTTAAAAGCCTCCGCGTCTCCTTTCTCCTTTCGCGCCCCTCCCATCTCCCGAATATGCCAGCAGCGGTGCCACTACCGCGAAACGGACACGCCTTCCGGGCCACATGCAAGGGCACGCCCACCACCAACTACTGCCATATTCGCGGACGCAGTTAGGCAACACGCAACGCACTCTCCACCTACTTTCTCTCTCTCGTCCATTCTCTTTAAAACACACGAACCAACCAACCACGGCTAACACACTTTTTCGCGACACCTTTGACTGCGTTATCTTGACCGTGACGGCAGCTATCGACCTTCCAATTCCCCACTAAACACACACACACCCCTACATACACACCCTTCGCTACACCGGACAACAACAGCGTACACAACAGGAGGGCACACGAAACGGCAGGCAAGGGCAACGCATTCTCATAGATTCCTCCTCCGAGCCATGTCGGCGAACGTTTCATCCGGGAAGGCAATGCAATTCAGCCGTCACCACGGCCGACACCTGCAGCCGCGCCGTAAACGCCTTTCAGTGCGGCTGCAATGCACGGGAACGTTCCGTTGCTATAGACAGCGCCTCTCCGTTTTTCCCTGCTTCGTTTTCCGGTGATTGCTTCTCCATTTTGTTTGTTTTATTACTTTCCGTTCCCCTCCTCCACCATTGTTTCCGTCCCCAACAGTTTTGCTCATTCCACACGTTCTGCCCAGACACGACACTCGACCGATCAAAGGTCAGCCTTTCGTCACCGTTCGCGGCGCCGACGGTGCCACAGTGCGACTGGTGTGAACACCGACACGTTGCCATGACGCCGGTGTACCGCGCCGATATTGACAGTTACTCAGAGCCGCCGGATCGGATCACATCACCGACACACCTGCCATTTCACACCGGGGGACACAGACCAACGAAACGCGTGTACGCCCATAACAACAAACAACGACCGTCGTCGTCTAGCCTCACGCTTACTGTACTCAACCGAACACACGTGCACCGTGAATGACGTGCGTGCGCACAACAGTCCAATCAATCATCAGTCAAACTGCAGAAACGGCTATCATCAAATCAAGGGCCAAATAGGTACACCACCGTGCGTGTCGCCTACCCCACCCGCCCGTACATTTCTTGGCGACTTCGTAATGGATGATAGTACGACACGTCCATTTAAAACGTCACCAACACACACACACCAACGCGCCGTACAGCAAAGGGAATAGTCGACGGCAACACAACATTTCACCCTCGCCATCATGTATGATGTGACAACAGACGGCCGTAACGGTGACATCCAACAATCAATCAATCGCGAGGACTTTCAATTGCAGTCACGTGACTAACCGGGCAGACGGAGACAAAGACATGAATCAGCGCCACAGACAGCACCAACACCTCCTATCGATCTATCTGTGTGTCGACAAACAACCACGCCAAGACTCGTGCACGCATTCCACGTCACACCGGCGGCAACCAAACCCTCGCGGCCGTACCCCAGTAACCACAACCACAACCACATTCGAGACCACACCACCACGGCACAGCAGCACCACCAGCTGCCTCGCAACCAACCAAACCGGGTAGCTATGCCGCCCCTCTCACTCACTCACTCACTCACTCACTCACACACACACAAACAATTCCGCTCTTCCCGCAAAGGCAATTTGGTGGCCCTGAAAAGGGCCGTTTTGCCGCTCTCGCAACGGAGGGAGCTTCCTTCCTTCCTTCCTTCCTTCCTTCCTTCCAAGAGCCGAAGTAACAACCTCCTCCTTACTTGGAGCTCGTGTACTTGGTCACCGCCTTCGTGCCCTCGCTCACGGCGTGCTTGGCCAGCTCGCCAGGCAGCAAGAGCCGCACAGCCGTCTGGATCTCGCGGGACGTGATGGTCGAGCGCTTGTTGTAGTGCGCCAGGCGAGACGCCTCGGCCGCAATGCGCTCGAAAATGTCGTTCACGAAGCTGTTCATGATGCTCATCGCCTTCGACGAGATGCCCGTGTCGGGGTGCACCTGCTTCAGCACCTTGTAGATGTAGATGGCATAGCTCTCCTTCCTCTTGCGCTTCTTCTTCTTGTCGCCCTTCGAAATGTTCTTCTGCGCCTTGCCGGCCTTCTTGGCGGCCTTCCCGCTAGTCTTGGGCGGCATCTCGAACGTACAACAACAGGCAGCAAGCGCTCCGCTCTAGTCAGCGTCTCCCCACACAGTGGCACCCGCCGCTACCGCAACACCGCACCTTTACCAGCTCGCCCTGTTGCGGCCGCCGACCAATGGGGCGCGCGCGCAACCGGCCGCCGCACCCGAGCCCATAAAGGGACCCCCACCCCGCCGCCGCCGGCACACGCACGCACTCCGCTGCTCGACTCGCTGCGGCTCGCACCGTTACGGTTACGTGTTTAGCGCTTACGCCACTAGCCAAACGCCATGTCCGGACGCGGAAAGGGAGGCAAAGTCAAGGGCAAGTCAAAGTCCCGCTCAAGCAGGGCTGGGCTCCAGTTCCCGGTCGGCAGAATCCACCGCCTCCTGCGCAAGGGAAACTACGCCGAGCGCGTCGGCGCCGGGGCGCCCGTCTACCTCGCCGCCGTCATGGAGTACCTCGCGGCTGAGGTGCTCGAGCTGGCCGGAAACGCGGCCCGCGACAACAAGAAGACGCGCATCATCCCGCGCCACCTGCAGCTCGCCATCCGCAACGACGAGGAGCTCAACAAGCTCTTGTCGGGCGTCACCATCGCACAGGGTGGTGTCCTGCCCAACATCCAGGCCGTCCTGCTGCCAAAGAAGACCGAGAAGAAGGCCTAAACAGGGACCGCGGCGCTGCGCTTGCGTGCTCCCTGCACGCAAACGCAAACGCGCCTTTGCCTTGCCGGCTCGCCTCACAACAATCGGCCCTTTTCAGGGCCACCACACAAACCTACGTCCAAAGCAAAGTTTCCGTCGTCCTCGCCGCACTTTACAACAACGTCCACAGCGCCGGCGCACGTCCGCCATCTTGTCCACAGCCCGTGTGGCCGAACACACACACATTTTTTCTGCACCCCTCCACGCACGCACAGTCGCGTTCCAAACAACGACAACGACATCAATACACCAATAATGTGATGTGATCATTGTTAATATGTTCATAATTAAAAGAGCGCGTAACGGCCCGACGACGGACGACACGCGGGCCGCCGCGCGCGCTCTCCAAACACACAGGCACAGGACAAACCAAACCAAACCAAACAGCTGATCCGATCGATGATCCGGCCCGCGCCACAAACAAACCACGCACACACCGGACTCAGCCGCGCCCTCCCGCATCCATCATCACACACGTCACGTCGAAACTCCAAACGGAACGCACGCACGCAAAGCAACAGAGGCGCACAACAACAACAACAACAACAACAAACACACACACACAGAGGCAGGCAGGCAACACAGACCCTTTCGCACTTTTCAATTTCCGAACAGTGTGGTGGCCCTGAAAAGGGCCGTTTTTCGTCTCTCCCACCAAGCACGGGCAACGGCACGGCCGCGGGAAGGCCACAGCACAGCACACCGGCTGCCTGCCTAACCGCCGAAACCGTACAGGGTGCGCCCCTGCCTCTTCAGGGCGTACACCACGTCCATGGCCGTCACAGTCTTGCGCTTGGCGTGCTCAGTGTACGTCACCGCGTCGCGGATCACGTTCTCCAGGAACACCTTCAGCACTCCGCGGGTCTCCTCGTAGATCAGACCAGAGATGCGCTTCACGCCGCCCCTGCGAGCCAGGCGGCGGATGGCGGGCTTCGTGATGCCCTGGATGTTGTCGCGCAACACCTTGCGGTGCCGCTTGGCGCCACCCTTGCCCAGCCCCTTTCCTCCCTTGCCGCGGCCTGTCATTCTTCCTCCTCCTCAAGCAACAAAAAAAGCACAAGCGGCAGCTCCTCACCCGGCGCTAGCGAGTCGGCTACGGTGCGCCGTGAGCGCGCGCCGCCCCCCTATATAGACTCTGGCCCGCCCTCCCCCCACCACGCGCACCGAGGGCATATAAGCGCAGCACGGGCCCGCGCGGGCCCGTTGTCAAGGCAGCACCGGACGCTTCGCTACCGCACGCACCGCTAACCGCTATGGCCCGCACAAAGCAAACGGCCCGCAAGTCCACCGGCGGAAAGGCGCCGCGCAAACAGCTCGCCACCAAGGCGGCGAGGAAGAGCGCGCCCGCCACCGGCGGCGTCAAGAAGCCCCACCGCTACAGGCCGGGCACCGTCGCCCTGCGAGAAATCAGGCGCTACCAGAAGAGCACAGAGCTGCTCATCCGCAAGCTGCCGTTCCAGCGCCTAGTGCGCGAGATCGCCCAGGACTTCAAGACCGACCTGCGCTTCCAGAGCTCCGCAGTCATGGCCCTGCAGGAGGCCAGCGAGGCCTACCTCGTCGGCCTCTTCGAAGACACCAACCTGTGCGCAATCCACGCCAAGCGCGTCACCATCATGCCCAAGGACATCCAGCTCGCGCGCCGCATCCGCGGCGAGCGCGCCTAAACCGCTTAGCCGCGGCACGGCACCGCACGCGCGCAACACAAAAAAAACGGCCCTTTTCAGGGCCACTAACATCTCTCCGTCGCGAGCAAAACTTTTGTCGGTCTTGCCGCCCAGCCTCTCTCTCTAGCCCCGTTAAAACAACCACCACAATTCCCCACCCTCCCTCCCGTACACAGCCGCTCTCGCCAACAATCACAATCGACGTCATCCCACCCCACCCCTTCAAATACACACAAACAAACAGCCGGACGACGTCACCACGGGTGGCTGGCCGCCGCCGTCTCCGAGGCGCCACCGCGCCTTCCCAATTCCCGCCGGCCACTTCCACGTCTCAACGTCCCCGTCCCCCTTTCACACAGAGAGGACACACACATAACAAACAAGACGCGCCATCCGCAAAGCAAGCAAACAAACAGAGTCTCCAGAAACATGAGAAACCAACCGTCGGCCGCCGCACAAAATACAAAACACAAAACAAAACGGCCACAACCGCTCCGCTACCGCGCGCCGCCGCCTACCGCCACCGGCCCCACAATCCAACCACCACGGCACGCACACAGTACCCACAAGGGTCATACAGAAACGCCACACAAACACCAACCAACCCACACACACACACACACACACACACACACACACCCGGCGCATGCACGCACGGCCACCCAAACAAGACAACACAACGCGCCAAGCACGACAATCAACGCCTTCCCGACGTCCTCTGATGGCCCTGAGAAGGGCCGTTTTGGGCCGCGCGCAGCCGTGCCATCGCGCGCCACTAGACGACGCGGGGGAGGGGGGTGGGGGACGACGGGGTCAAGCGCCAGCCCTTCCCTTCCTTCCCCTTTCCTTTCTTTACTTTAACTTCACTTCTTCTTCTTGGGCGAAGCCTTCGCCTTAGACGGCGTCGTCGCCTTCTTCGGGCGCGGCGCCTTCGGCTTCTTCGTCGGAACCTTCGCGGCCTTCTTCGCCTTCGACGGCGACTTGGCCTTGGCCGGCTTGGCCGCAGCCGCCTTCTTCGCACCCGCGGGAGCCGCCGACGCCGCAGACGCCTTCTTGGCGGCGCCCGCCTTCCGACCGGCCGCCTTCACGCCACCAGCCTTCTTTGCGCCGGCCGCACGGGCGCCCTTCTTCTCCTTGCTGGCCGGAGCGGCGCGCTTCTTCTTCGCACCGCCGGCACGGGCCTTGCCGCCCTCGGCCGCCCCGCCGCCGGCGCCGGCAAGCTTGAAAGAGCCGGACGCGCCCTTCCCCTTCGTCTGCACCAGCTCGCCAGCCACGACGGCCGACTTGAGGTACTTCTTGATAAAGGGCGCCAGCTTCTCCGCGTCCAGCTTGTAGTGCGCGGCAATGTACTTCTTGATCGCCTGCAGCGACGAGCCGCCGCGCTCCTTCAGACTCTTGATGGCGGCCGTCACCATCTCAGAGGTGCGCGGGTGCGCAGGCTTGGCGCGCGGCTTCTTCGCAGACGCCGCAGACTTGGCCTTCTTCGTCGTGCCGGTGGCGGCGGGTGCCGCAGCAGTCTCGTTCGTAGCCGCCTGATCTGCCATTATTTCGACGACGCGCGTACACACACGAGAGCGAGAGCGAGAGCGGCAGGCGGCAAGCACGGCGGCAGAGAATAGCCGCCGCGCCGCCAGGCCCAGCCAGTGTCGCGGGCGGGCGCGGACGGCCGAGAGAGCGGCCGCCACTCTGCGCGCCGCCGCGCCGCGCCTCCCGCGCTTGCTACCGCCCAACGTCCGACAGCCTGTGCGGACCAGCCCCAAACCTGCGCCGCAACCACCCGCGCCGTTCAAACCACCGAGGATGGGGCTACACACGGCCACACCACAGTCGCCAACCAGTCGCCACGGCAGCGCCGCAAACCACGGCCAAACTGCAGCTACCGCGCGCTACAGCCTGGCTCGGCCCGCCGAGAATCGCCGCCCCCGCCCACATGCCGCCCCCACAGCCCCAGCCGACGACCCGCCACAATGGCCAAACCTTCGGCAAAAGTGCCACACCGTCGCCGCGCCAGCCCGGCCAGCGCGGCCGCCGCCACAGCCACACAAGCGGAGGCGTGCGGCGATGCCGGCCGTGCAAACGCACCTCCGCCGCCCCATCGCCCTCCCACCGTTTCCCGATCGGCCCGCAGCCGTCGGGCCACCTCGCCCGCCAACATTCGCGCCCCTTTCTCACAAAATTGCCCGCCGCAAACAAAACGGGCGCCGCCTGCGCAACATCGGCACCGGCCAACCGAGCGCCGCCGCCCCTCGCCGCTTACGCGAGGGGGGCTGACCGCCGTCCGCAACTACAGACACACCGAATCTGCCTCCAAGCACACACGACAGCCGACCTCCTACATTTATACGCCGCAAGCCACCCAACGGTGTGTGGCGGAGGGCACTTTTTACGTTACGTGCCACTGTCGTCATTGCCTCCCTTTGCCGTTCCAGTCGCGTATGGTTCGCGGGAACAACGACTGTCTGAAAGCCTCCGTGCGCGCTCGAATCTCTCTACTTTTACTACATTCGGGATCTCCTCGGGAGGTATATACGTACGGGGAAGCAATATATTCGATACCTCATCCGGAAACGCACCCTCTCGAAAACCTGGCGAGCAAGCTACACCGCGATGCAGAGAGCGCCTCCCTTGCAGAGTCTGCCACTTAACTATCACGGTTACCACATAACCCTGTGACGAAACGTTGGACCTTTCTCTATCTCCTCCGTCAACCCGACCTGCTACGCATCCCACACTGGTGGGCAACACTCACGTATGGGTCGGTCGAACGCGTGTTTTTGTAAGCCACCTCCTTTGTTGATGGACTACATTTTTGCTAAGCATTCTCCCAGTGCATCTCAACCTGGTACCCGCCTTACCAACAATTACTTTTATCTGATCATCATTCCACTTCCAAATCATTCCGCACGCATACTCCCAGATACATATTTTACAGACGTCACAGCTACCAGTGTTTGTCCCGCTATCATATAATCAATCATACAATAAACGATCCTTCTTTCTGTATATTCGCAATACATCACATTTGTCTATGTTAAGGGGACAGTTGCCACTCCCTGCACCGGGTGCCTATCCGCTGCCGATCGTCCTGCAACCTCTCTGTATACTACATACAGCACATCATCCGCGAAACGACGCATGGAACGTCCGGCACTATCTACTAGCTCATTTATATGATATGAATTGTGAAAAGCAATGGTCCCATAACACTCCCCCGTGGCACGCCAGGGGTTACTTTAACGTCTGTAGACGTCTGTCTCTCCATTGATAACAACATGCTGTGTTCCGTCTGCTAACATCTCGTCAATCCAGCCACACAGTTGGTCTGATATTCTGTAGACTCTTACGTCGTTTATCAGGCGACGGTGCGGAGCTGTATCGAACGCCTTCCGGACGTCAACGACAATGGCATCCACCTGGGAGCCTGTATCTCATATTTTCTGGGTCTCATGCGCAAATAAAGCGAGCTGGGGGTCTCACACACGATCGCTGTTTCCGGAATCCAACATGGATTCCTACATAGTAGACTCTGGAGTTTCCACAAACGACATGATACTCGAGCAAACAACATGTTCTACAACACATCGACGTCAGAGATATGGGTCTATGGTTTTTGCGCATCTGCTCGACGACTGGGACTACCTGTGCTCTTTTCCAATCATTTGGAACCCTCCCTTCCTCTCCAGAGACTTGCGGTACACGGCTGTTAGAAGGGGGGCAGGTTGTTTCGCGTACCCTGTGTAGGAATCGCGAATTGGTAATCCCGTCGGGTCCGGCGGACTTTCCCATTCCTCCTTGGACACTTATTTCGATGTCAGCCGGTTTCTCGTTCGTGCGAGCATTTAGAGACGGAACTGCAGTGCGGTCCGTCCTCTGTGAAACAGCTTTGGAAACAGGTGTTTAGGTATTTCACAGCTTTACGCGTGTCATCCTCTGTTTCAATGCCATCACCATGCCGGAGTGTCTGGATATGCTGTTTCGAGCCACTTACTGATTCAACGCAAGACCGGAACGTCCTAGCATTTTCTGTCAACGTCGGTACATAGGGTTTGTTCTACTTTCGAATTCACTGAACGCTTCACGCATAGCCCTCCTTACGCTCACACTTTGGACATCGTTTAGCTTCTGTTTGTCTCGGAGGTTTTGGCTGCGTTTAAACTTTGGGTGAAGCTCTCTTTGCTTTCGCAACAGTTTCCTAACGTTGTTGTTGTAGTATACCACGGTGGGTTTTTTTTCCCATCCCTCACAGTTCGACACTCGGCACGTACCTGTCTAAAAACGCATTTTTACCATTGCCTTGCACTTTCTCCATGAACACTCAACATTGTCAGTGTCGG
Source organism: Schistocerca nitens (assembly GCF_023898315.1). Taxonomy (NCBI): domain Eukaryota; kingdom Metazoa; phylum Arthropoda; class Insecta; order Orthoptera; family Acrididae; genus Schistocerca; species Schistocerca nitens. Next base: position 108,707 of record NW_026046048.1, read on the forward strand.
AACAGGCATTTGCCTTTTCATCTGTCGGGTCGTCTGCAAATCTGCCTTCTATTACTCTTGCTAGCCAAAACAGATAGATACACCGTCCTCCCTGCAACGGCCTTATGATCACTGCGTCCCTGTTCTGCACATACAGAGTCGAAACACGTTCGGGTCTGTTTGTCATCCGTAGGTCCACGATGTTATCTCCACGAGTCGGTTCTCTGTTCATTTTGCTCGAGGTGATTTTCGGACAGTGCACTCAGTATAATGTCACTCGATGCTCTCTGTCCCCCTACCACCCGTCCTGAACATCATCTGAGTGTCCCAGTCTATATCGGGTAAATTGAAATCTCCACCTAAGACCCTAACATGCTGAGGAAAATGTATGTGAAATGTGTTTCCAAAATCCGTCTCTCCGTTGTTCTGCCACTAATGCTGCTGCGTCGGGAGGTCGGTCAAAGGAGCCAATTATTATTAAACCTAGCTCGGTTGTTGGGTGTAACCTCCACCCACAATATTTCACAGGAACCATCCACCTCTACTTCACTACAGGATCAAAACTACTACTCAAACAGCGACGAACACACCACCACCGGTTGCATGCAATCGAGCCTTTCTAAAACACCGTCTGTACCTTTGTGACAATTTCGGCAGAATTTATCCCTGGCGTCAGCCAGCTTTCCAGCTTTCTGTACCTTATCACGATTGCAGAGCTTCGGTGCTTTCTCTGTCAGCGCTTGCGGTTCCGGTACTGTACCAACGCAGCTTCGACAGTTGACAATTAACAAACGATACCGATTGCTGCTTGGTCCCCGCACCCGTTGAGGCTGCTGTTGCCCCCTTTCTGTACTTGCCCAAGGCCATCTAACCTAACAAAACCGCCCAGCCCACGCCACACAACCCCTGCTACCCGTGTAGCCGCTTGTTGCGTGTAGTGCTCTCCACCTAAGACTATAACATGCCTTCGACATTCGCAGTGTACAACACCTTAGGTTAGGGTTGGCGTCGCTTGGGTTAGGTTAGGTTACGTTAGGTGGACGTGGGTTAGGTTAAGGGTTAAAGTTAGGTTAGGCGTCAAAGTTAGGTTAAGCGTTCGGACGTGAGGCGTCAGGTGGCCGCACCTACCTTACGGCCGGACATCTTAGGTTAGGCTAAGGGCGCCGAGGTCACGTTACGTTCACCTTCGGGCGCCACACGTAGCTGTCACAGGTAGGTAGTAGTTCGGTCGGTCGGTCGTCGGCAAGCCGCAAAAAACTACAGACGACGTCGACAACAAGACCGAGCAGGAGGCAGATATATACCGAGCGCCAAAGAGACCGACCACACACACACACACACACACACACACAAAACAACAAACACCACCCACCGGCCAAAGGGGCACCAAAAAAACCCACAAAGCCGAGCACCACACGTCGCGACCAGAGGCAACCCGCAACCGCAACGGCGCTTTCCGCACCGGGCCGGATGCACGTACGACAACACCGCTACCCGTACACAAGGCCTCCCATTGCACACAGCCGCTCTGTGTTCAACATCATCAATGGCGCGCCCGCGGCTCGTCGCGGTCGCAGCCATGACGCCGCCGCCACTTTTGCACCAACACATTCACGCACCGCAAAACAGCTCGCCGACCCACCGACACAGCACAGCCGACAAACAAAAACAACCGCGGCGGCGGCAACAAAACAAAACAAACACCTCGCACCAAGCGTCCGACAGAAAACAAACGGACAGGCACACAGGCCTCTGCTAACGACCACGACACAGCGGCACGCTGCCCCTTTCCCGCCACTCTCGATTCACAGCGCACGCGACCCCGTCGTCGACGACGACACGCGACGGGCTCGCTTCCCGCAACCTACACCTTTCCGCCACTACGCACGGCTCCACCCGACGCCCGTCGCAACGGCACTACTGCACGCACTATCACCCCCGCCGCCGCCGCCGCCGCCGCCGCCTCCTCCTCTCTCCCCCTTCCCGTACACAACAACACAGCCAAAAACACACTCACGACCCAAACATAACAACATGGCACGTGCATCGGCGCACACCCCCAACCAGTCACCGTCGACACAACCACACGCAAGGCACGGAAAAACCGGCGTCCTTCCACGTTGCCATCAAAGCAGCACAAACAACCACACAGGAGGAACCACCAACAACTGCCGGCCGGCCGGCAACCACCAAACGCACATTCCCGCTCGCCACCACACACCTCTCGGCAGCCGTTTCGCAAAGACATGACATGACATGACGCGACATCATCGCATCACGGGCGACGCACGCACACCGACCCACTTTCCCGCCCGTCTCTCTCTCTCTTTTTCTTCCGACGCCTTCGGCCGAGCACACACGTACGTGGCACAACGCCCAACACAGTCACACACAGTCGACAGGCGCACGCCCAGGCACGCAACGACGCAGCGCAGCAAAGGCGCCCGCGACACATACCTCCTCTCCCGTCTCGCCGCCGACCGCCAGCCAGCCACTCGCAATGTGCACTGGCCAACCGGACACACGTCCACCGCGCCGCCTCCGACCACCCGCCAGGGGGCGCTCACGTCCGCGACAACAGCGCGGCCCGCCGCCGGGCGGGCCCAGCCCGGCCCAGGCGGCGCGCGCTGCTCTGCACTCGGCGCGCCGCGCCACACATCCTGCTGCAGACCGGGCTCGTCTCTCTGTACGCGTCTGCGTCTGCCCGCATCTCATCTTCCTGCGCATCAACACAAACGAGGCCACGTGAGCAAACCCCCGTCACAACGCCACATCACGCACTGCCTTGTCGACCGCCTAAATAAATGCACTCACCCACCAGCCATCCGCTTCGTCCTCTTCTTGCTTACTCGTTGTTCGTCGTTGTTGCTGCTGCACCAGCACCAGCACCAGCACCGGCGGCGGCGGCGGCGGCGGCGGCGGCGGCGGCGGCGGCGGCGGCGGCGGCAGCGGCAGCGGCAGCGCACACAGCCCCCAGCCGGCCGCATCCGAGGGGGCCCCGCCGCCAGCGTCGCCTCCTTGGGCACAGGTGCGGTGCTGTGGCCGCCCATCCAACCGCATTTGCTGGCCGTCCCAGCCGCCAGGCAGGCGTTCCCACTGCCGCGCACCGCCTCTGCTGCAGAAGACGAACAAACGAAACGTACAAACATACACGCACCCGAAGCGTGGCCACACACGGACGGGACCGACAGGCTCCAAGGCGACCAAACGATGGAAAAACAAACACAAAAACAAAAGACACGCGAGCGAGCGAGCAAGCACGCAGTCGCCTCGCCTCTGTCCTCCCGCCCCCGCCCTTCTCCCCACCACATGCCCACAAACACCACCGCCTGCCCGCATCTCCACATTCGCCCCCTCCATTTGTTCCCTTGCGTTCGTTCCTTCCTTCCTTCCATGTGTCTGCGTGCGCGGCGCCTCTCCAACATCCGCCGTCCGTCCGTCCCGTTTTCGCCGTACCACACGCCACCGTCGGCGCCGCCTCGCCTCCTCCCAGTCCACCACCGCCGCCGCCCCTGTCCGCCCCGCACACCACCATACACCGCTGCTTGTCCCGGCCGTTGCCACCAAAGGCGCCAGCCGCAAACCGCGCCAAACGCCGCAGCGCGCGTGCGTCCTTCCTTCTTGCTTGCTTCTCCGTGCCGACGCTGCCTCTATTCCCGCACCCATTCGGCCGACAAGCACTGGCGTCGACGACACAGCCGTTGGGCTCCGGCACTGCGCGTACCGGAGTTACACGCGCACCCCCCCTCGCGAACGCACGACTCATTCTCTTTGTTGTTTCTCCTCTTTCTTACGTCTTCGTTTCTTGTTTGTTTGTTTGTTTGTTTTTTTTTTTTTCCTCCCACCGCCGCATGTGACACAATGGCCTCCCTCCCCCTTTCGTTCGTTGTCGCCGCTTTGTTTCTCTTTCTCATTGGTGCACGTCCGACGCGCTCCATTTCCACCACACCACGGCCATCGGCCTCCTCAACGGGCAGGCGCAGTGTGCCATTCTCCGGCGCACAAGCACACCGCGCGGCTCGCTCTCCTCGCCCCCACGCCACGCCACGCCACGCAGCACAAATGATGCTGTCTCGCAACACGACACACGGTGCGCACACCCCCGACCACGCGGCTCTTAAAAGGCATGGCACCGGCGACATGCGCCGCCCCGGCCCGCATCCGTCGTCTCACGTTCACTGCCGGCCGCGTCTGAGGCTACAACCGCACCACAACAACGGTCCCCTCCCGGCAACACATTTGTTGCACAAACACAACCGCCGAGCGCAGCGCGAGCCACCCACACGCGCCCTCCCCGTCTTTAAAAGCCTCCGCGTCTCCTTTCTCCTTTCGCGCCCCTCCCATCTCCCGAATATGCCAGCAGCGGTGCCACTACCGCGAAACGGACACGCCTTCCGGGCCACATGCAAGGGCACGCCCACCACCAACTACTGCCATATTCGCGGACGCAGTTAGGCAACACGCAACGCACTCTCCACCTACTTTCTCTCTCTCGTCCATTCTCTTTAAAACACACGAACCAACCAACCACGGCTAACACACTTTTTCGCGACACCTTTGACTGCGTTATCTTGACCGTGACGGCAGCTATCGACCTTCCAATTCCCCACTAAACACACACACACCCCTACATACACACCCTTCGCTACACCGGACAACAACAGCGTACACAACAGGAGGGCACACGAAACGGCAGGCAAGGGCAACGCATTCTCATAGATTCCTCCTCCGAGCCATGTCGGCGAACGTTTCATCCGGGAAGGCAATGCAATTCAGCCGTCACCACGGCCGACACCTGCAGCCGCGCCGTAAACGCCTTTCAGTGCGGCTGCAATGCACGGGAACGTTCCGTTGCTATAGACAGCGCCTCTCCGTTTTTCCCTGCTTCGTTTTCCGGTGATTGCTTCTCCATTTTGTTTGTTTTATTACTTTCCGTTCCCCTCCTCCACCATTGTTTCCGTCCCCAACAGTTTTGCTCATTCCACACGTTCTGCCCAGACACGACACTCGACCGATCAAAGGTCAGCCTTTCGTCACCGTTCGCGGCGCCGACGGTGCCACAGTGCGACTGGTGTGAACACCGACACGTTGCCATGACGCCGGTGTACCGCGCCGATATTGACAGTTACTCAGAGCCGCCGGATCGGATCACATCACCGACACACCTGCCATTTCACACCGGGGGACACAGACCAACGAAACGCGTGTACGCCCATAACAACAAACAACGACCGTCGTCGTCTAGCCTCACGCTTACTGTACTCAACCGAACACACGTGCACCGTGAATGACGTGCGTGCGCACAACAGTCCAATCAATCATCAGTCAAACTGCAGAAACGGCTATCATCAAATCAAGGGCCAAATAGGTACACCACCGTGCGTGTCGCCTACCCCACCCGCCCGTACATTTCTTGGCGACTTCGTAATGGATGATAGTACGACACGTCCATTTAAAACGTCACCAACACACACACACCAACGCGCCGTACAGCAAAGGGAATAGTCGACGGCAACACAACATTTCACCCTCGCCATCATGTATGATGTGACAACAGACGGCCGTAACGGTGACATCCAACAATCAATCAATCGCGAGGACTTTCAATTGCAGTCACGTGACTAACCGGGCAGACGGAGACAAAGACATGAATCAGCGCCACAGACAGCACCAACACCTCCTATCGATCTATCTGTGTGTCGACAAACAACCACGCCAAGACTCGTGCACGCATTCCACGTCACACCGGCGGCAACCAAACCCTCGCGGCCGTACCCCAGTAACCACAACCACAACCACATTCGAGACCACACCACCACGGCACAGCAGCAACACCAGCTGCCTCGCAACCAACCAAACCGGGTAGCTATGCCGCCCCTCTCACTCACTCACTCACTCACTCACTCACACACACACAAACAATTCCGCTCTTCCCGCAAAGGCAATTTGGTGGCCCTGAAAAGGGCCGTTTTGCCGCTCTCGCAACGGAGGGAGCTTCCTTCCTTCCTTCCTTCCTTCCTTCCTTCCTTCCTTCCAAGAGCCGAAGTAACAACCTCCTCCTTACTTGGAGCTCGTGTACTTGGTCACCGCCTTCGTGCCCTCGCTCACGGCGTGCTTGGCCAGCTCGCCAGGCAGCAAGAGCCGCACAGCCGTCTGGATCTCGCGGGACGTGATGGTCGAGCGCTTGTTGTAGTGCGCCAGGCGAGACGCCTCGGCCGCAATGCGCTCGAAAATGTCGTTCACGAAGCTGTTCATGATGCTCATCGCCTTCGACGAGATGCCCGTGTCGGGGTGCACCTGCTTCAGCACCTTGTAGATGTAGATGGCATAGCTCTCCTTCCTCTTGCGCTTCTTCTTCTTGTCGCCCTTCGAAATGTTCTTCTGCGCCTTGCCGGCCTTCTTGGCGGCCTTCCCGCTAGTCTTGGGCGGCATCTCGAACGTACAACAACAGGCAGCAAGCGCTCCGCTCTAGTCAGCGTCTCCCCACACAGTGGCACCCGCCGCTACCGCAACACCGCACCTTTACCAGCTCGCCCTGTTGCGGCCGCCGACCAATGGGGCGCGCGCGCAACCGGCCGCCGCACCCGAGCCCATAAAGGGACCCCCACCCCGCCGCCGCCGGCACACATATAAACTTTTCAAAAGAACAGGCTGCGAACACTACAAGCAAGAGTGGAATCAGCTAAACTCACTAGTGAAACAACAGCTAAAAGAATTCAGGTCGGAAAGATGGGCCAGTGCATGCCAACACCTAGACCATAGACAAGGCACCAATTTCTGGAGAACCTTCAAAAAGATCGGCGGCCTAACCCACATAACTGAACCACCACTCCTCTACGAAGGCAGCATAACCGCTAATGACAGCGACAAGGCAGAGATCTTTAAAACAGTGCTGGCTGAGACTCACCAACACCCGACTGACACGAACTTTGACAATGAACACGAAGAACGCATCAACAAAAAACTTGAATCCCTACTTCACACACAAAACGTCCCCAACGAAGAAGAAACTAAACTCATAGCAGCGATCACTGAAGTAGAAATCGAAGAGTCCCTGCTAAGAGGGAAAAACAGCGCACCAGGACTTGACAAAATAACAAGACAACAACTTCGGTTAGCGCCACGTAAACAAATGCTAAACTGCCTAAACGCAATCTACAATGCCGCTCTGCAACTACAAACCATACCAATACAATGGAAGGAAGCCAAAATAATAATGATCCCGAAACCAGGGAAGCCTCCAAACAACCCCAAATCCTACAGGCCCATAACGCTACTGTCTGTAATAGGCAAAGGATTTGAAAAAATCATCAGCAACAGGCTTTCCAAATTTGCTGAGGAAAACAATATCATTCCGAAAACACAGGCAGGTTTCAGGAAGCACCACACAACCATAGACCCCATATTACGTATCTGCAGCGGAATTACCGAAGGACTGAATCTGACGAACCATGCCTCGGCTCTTTTTCTTGACATAGAAAGAGCCTTTGACAAAGTATGGCACAAGGGGCTATACTACAAACTCCACCAGATGGGTGTGCCAACACAGCTAACAACACTACTGACGAATATTCTAGACAACAGGCCATCGAGAGTACATGTCAACGAAACCCAGTCAGAGGCATTCTTCCCAGAAGCGGGTGTGCCGCAAGGAGCAATCCTATCACCTCTATTATACAACCTGTACACATCAGACATACCACACCCAGGAAGCTGGAACGAAGGGCTGGCCCTCTATGCTGATGACACAGCCTACTGGTGCCATGCAAAATCAATAGACGAAATCAACAGGAAAAACAATAACTACATTAAACAACTGGAAACATGGCTAAAAACGTGGCGAATAAAACCTAACGCCCAAAAAACACAACTGGTGCTATTCAGCCACAAACACTTCTCGCAACAGAGAAAACAACAGCTAGGAAAACTCAAAATAAGTTTGTGGGGAGAGTCCATCCAACCGCAAGACACAGCTGTATACTTAGGAACCACGTTAAATTACACGATGTCCTGGATCCCACATACCCAAAAAATGACAGAAAAAGCAAACAATAGATGCAATCTCATCAAACTTATAAGAGGCAGAGCAAATGGTGCAAACAACGAAACACTAATCCACACTTACAAGACGTTTATAAGACCGGTCCTTGAATATGCCGCCCCAGTGTGGATAACAAACAAGAACAACACCCAAAAACTACAAGCTCTCGAGAGGAAAATCCTCCGCATTGCAGGACGACTCGACAGGAGAACTGACAACATCACAGTCTACCAAAGCACAAAGGTCTCCCCCATAAAAGAGAGGTGGATCCAACTCACAGCAAAAATAGGAAGAAACCGACAAATCAACAAAACACTAACGACTGATCTACTCAATTATACACCAACGGAGTTCAACTTCCCGGAATATAAATATGCGTTCCCACCTAGAACTATAAAGGAATGCATTGCCCACACCGACGATGGCAATGACAACGTCAACAGGAACAACCACACCAACTACATCAGTCACCTAATAGAAGAATAACACAAGAAACGCCGAAGAACAAAGGCAGAAGACAACAACATTGAACACAAGGACCCTTGCTAAGGTTTTTGAGAGGTTTCCCTTAGCACTTGGGCAAATGCCAGGGTCCTCACTTCCTCTCAGCACAAAAAGAAAAGAATACGCAGAAAACCAATAGAAACTCCCCTTCTAAAGAAATAAACGGAGCCCCAACAGAATACCATAAGATAAGATAAGGCACCAAAGAGCACTAGGCTCTCCATGTGCCCGCCTTCTCCCATCTGGGGAAGGAATGAAAGATGAAAAAAAAAAAAAAAAAAAAAAAAAAAAAAAAAAAAAAAAAAAAAAAAAACACGCACGCACTCCGCTGCTCGACTCGCTGCGGCTCGCACCGTTACGGTTACGTGTTTAGCGCTTACGCCACTAGCCAAACGCCATGTCCGGACGCGGAAAGGGAGGCAAAGTCAAGGGCAAGTCAAAGTCCCGCTCAAGCAGGGCTGGGCTCCAGTTCCCGGTCGGCAGAATCCACCGCCTCCTGCGCAAGGGAAACTACGCCGAGCGCGTCGGCGCCGGGGCGCCCGTCTACCTCGCCGCCGTCATGGAGTACCTCGCGGCTGAGGTGCTCGAGCTGGCCGGAAACGCGGCCCGCGACAACAAGAAGACGCGCATCATCCCGCGCCACCTGCAGCTCGCCATCCGCAACGACGAGGAGCTCAACAAGCTCTTGTCGGGCGTCACCATCGCACAGGGTGGTGTCCTGCCCAACATCCAGGCCGTCCTGCTGCCAAAGAAGACCGAGAAGAAGGCCTAAACAGGGACCGCGGCGCTGCGCTTGCGTGCTCCCTGCACGCAAACGCAAACGCGCCTTTGCCTTGCCGGCTCGCCTCACAACAATCGGCCCTTTTCAGGGCCACCACACAAACCTACGTCCAAAGCAAAGTTTCCGTCGTCCTCGCCGCACTTTACAACAACGTCCACAGCGCCGGCGCACGTCCGCCATCTTGTCCACAGCCCGTGTGGCCGAACACACACACATTTTTTCTGCACCCCTCCACGCACGCACAGTCGCGTTCCAAACAACGACAACGACATCAATACACCAATAATGTGATGTGATCATTGTTAATATGTTCATAATTAAAAGAGCGCGTAACGGCCCGACGACGGACGACACGCGGGCCGCCGCGCGCGCTCTCCAAACACACAGGCACAGGACAAACCAAACCAAACCAAACAGCTGATCCGATCGATGATCCGGCCCGCGCCACAAACAAACCACGCACACACCGGACTCAGCCGCGCCCTCCCGCATCCATCATCACACACGTCACGTCGAAACTCCAAACGGAACGCACGCACGCAAAGCAACAGAGGCGCACAACAACAACAACAACAACAACAAACACACACACACAGAGGCAGGCAGGCAACACAGACCCTTTCGCACTTTTCAATTTCCGAACAGTGTGGTGGCCCTGAAAAGGGCCGTTTTTCGTCTCTCCCACCAAGCACGGGCAACGGCACGGCCGCGGGAAGGCCACAGCACAGCACACCGGCTGCCTGCCTAACCGCCGAAACCGTACAGGGTGCGCCCCTGCCTCTTCAGGGCGTACACCACGTCCATGGCCGTCACAGTCTTGCGCTTGGCGTGCTCAGTGTACGTCACCGCGTCGCGGATCACGTTCTCCAGGAACACCTTCAGCACTCCGCGGGTCTCCTCGTAGATCAGACCAGAGATGCGCTTCACGCCGCCCCTGCGAGCCAGGCGGCGGATGGCGGGCTTCGTGATGCCCTGGATGTTGTCGCGCAACACCTTGCGGTGCCGCTTGGCGCCACCCTTGCCCAGCCCCTTTCCTCCCTTGCCGCGGCCTGTCATTCTTCCTCCTCCTCAAGCAACAAAAAAAGCACAAGCGGCAGCTCCTCACCCGGCGCTAGCGAGTCGGCTACGGTGCGCCGTGAGCGCGCGCCGCCCCCCTATATAGACTCTGGCCCGCCCTCCCCCCACCACGCGCACCGAGGGCATATAAGCGCAGCACGGGCCCGCGCGGGCCCGTTGTCAAGGCAGCACCGGACGCTTCGCTACCGCACGCACCGCTAACCGCTATGGCCCGCACAAAGCAAACGGCCCGCAAGTCCACCGGCGGAAAGGCGCCGCGCAAACAGCTCGCCACCAAGGCGGCGAGGAAGAGCGCGCCCGCCACCGGCGGCGTCAAGAAGCCCCACCGCTACAGGCCGGGCACCGTCGCCCTGCGAGAAATCAGGCGCTACCAGAAGAGCACAGAGCTGCTCATCCGCAAGCTGCCGTTCCAGCGCCTAGTGCGCGAGATCGCCCAGGACTTCAAGACCGACCTGCGCTTCCAGAGCTCCGCAGTCATGGCCCTGCAGGAGGCCAGCGAGGCCTACCTCGTCGGCCTCTTCGAAGACACCAACCTGTGCGCAATCCACGCCAAGCGCGTCACCATCATGCCCAAGGACATCCAGCTCGCGCGCCGCATCCGCGGCGAGCGCGCCTAAACCGCTTAGCCGCGGCACGGCACCGCACGCGCGCAACACAAAAAAAACGGCCCTTTTCAGGGCCACTAACATCTCTCCGTCGCGAGCAAAACTTTTGTCGGTCTTGCCGCCCAGCCTCTCTCTCTAGCCCCGTTAAAACAACCACCACAATTCCCCACCCTCCCTCCCGTACACAGCCGCTCTCGCCAACAATCACAATCGACGTCATCCCACCCCACCCCTTCAAATACACACAAACAAACAGCCGGACGACGTCACCACGGGTGGCTGGCCGCCGCCGTCTCCGAGGCGCCACCGCGCCTTCCCAATTCCCGCCGGCCACTTCCACGTCTCAACGTCCCCGTCCCCCTTTCACACAGAGAGGACACACACATAACAAACAAGACGCGCCATCCGCAAAGCAAGCAAACAAACAGAGTCTCCAGAAACATGAGAAACCAACCGTCGGCCGCCGCACAAAATACAAAACACAAAACAAAACGGCCACAACCGCTCCGCTACCGCGCGCCGCCGCCTACCGCCACCGGCCCCACAATCCAACCACCACGGCACGCACACAGTACCCACAAGGGTCATACAGAAACGCCACACAAACACCAACCAACCCCACACACACACACACACACACACACCCCGGCGCATGCACGCACGGCCACCCAAACAAGACAACACAACGCGCCAAGCACGACAATCAACGCCTTCCCGACGTCCTCTGATGGCCCTGAGAAGGGCCGTTTTGGGCCGCGCGCAGCCGTGCCATCGCGCGCCACTAGACGACGCGGGGGAGGGGGGTGGGGGACGACGGGGTCAAGCGCCAGCCCTTCCCTTCCTTCCCCTTTCCTTTCTTTACTTTAACTTCACTTCTTCTTCTTGGGCGAAGCCTTCGCCTTAGACGGCGTCGTCGCCTTCTTCGGGCGCGGCGCCTTCGGCTTCTTCGTCGGAACCTTCGCGGCCTTCTTCGCCTTCGACGGCGACTTGGCCTTGGCCGGCTTGGCCGCAGCCGCCTTCTTCGCACCCGCGGGAGCCGCCGACGCCGCAGACGCCTTCTTGGCGGCGCCCGCCTTCCGACCGGTCGCCGCCTTCACGCCACCAGCCTTCTTTGCGCCGGCCGCACGGGCGCCCTTCTTCTCCTTGCTGGCCGGAGCGGCGCGCTTCTTCTTCGCACCGCCGGCACGGGCCTTGCCGCCCTCGGCCGCCCCGCCGCCGGCGCCGGCAAGCTTGAAAGAGCCGGACGCGCCCTTCCCCTTCGTCTGCACCAGCTCGCCAGCCACGACGGCCGACTTGAGGTACTTCTTGATAAAGGGCGCCAGCTTCTCCGCGTCCAGCTTGTAGTGCGCGGCAATGTACTTCTTGATCGCCTGCAGCGACGAGCCGCCGCGCTCCTTCAGACTCTTGATGGCGGCCGTCACCATCTCAGAGGTGCGCGGGTGCGCAGGCTTGGCGCGCGGCTTCTTCGCAGACGCCGCAGACTTGGCCTTCTTCGTCGTGCCGGTGGCGGCGGGTGCCGCAGCAGTCTCGTTCGTAGCCGCCTGATCTGCCATTATTTCGACGACGCGCGTACACACACGAGAGCGAGAGCGAGAGCGGCAGGCGGCAAGCACGGCGGCAGAGAATAGCCGCCGCGCCGCCAGGCCCAGCCAGTGTCGCGGGCGGGCGCGGACGGCCGAGAGAGCGGCCGCCACTCTGCGCGCCGCCGCGCCGCGCCTCCCGCGCTTGCTACCGCCCAACGTCCGACAGCCTGTGCGGACCAGCCCCAAACCTGCGCCGCAACCACCCGCGCCGTTCAAACCACCGAGGATGGGGCTACACACGGCCACACCACAGTCGCCAACCAGTCGCCACGGCAGCGCCGCAAACCACGGCCAAACTGCAGCTACCGCGCGCTACAGCCTGGCTCGGCCCGCCGAGAATCGCCGCCCCCGCCCACATGCCGCCCCCACAGCCCCAGCCGACGACCCGCCACAATGGCCAAACCTTCGGCAAAAGTGCCACACCGTCGCCGCGCCAGCCCGGCCAGCGCGGCCGCCGCCACAGCCACACAAGCGGAGGCGTGCGGCGATGCCGGCCGTGCAAACGCACCTCCGCCGCCCCATCGCCCTCCCACCGTTTCCCGATCGGCCCGCAGCCGTCGGGCCACCTCGCCCGCCAACATTCGCGCCCCTTTCTCACAAAATTGCCCGCCGCAAACAAAACGGGCGCCGCCTGCGCAACATCGGCACCGGCCAACCGAGCGCCGCCGCCCCTCGCCGCTTACGCGAGGGGGGCTGACCGCCGTCCGCAACTACAGACACACCGAATCTGCCTCCAAGCACACACGACAGCCGACCTCCTACATTTATACGCCGCAAGCCACCCAACGGTGTGTGGCGGAGGGCACTTTTTACGTTACGTGCCACTGTCGTCATTGCCTCCCTTTGCCGTTCCAGTCGCGTATGGTTCGCGGGAACAACGACTGTCTGAAAGCCTCCGTGCGCGCTCGAATCTCTCTACTTTTACTACATTCGGGATCTCCTCGGGAGGTATATACGTACGGGGAAGCAATATATTCGATACCTCATCCGGAAACGCACCCTCTCGAAAACCTGGCGAGCAAGCTACACCGCGATGCAGAGAGCGCCTCCCTTGCAGAGTCTGCCACTTAACTATCACGGTTACCACATAACCCTGTGACGAAACGTTGGACCTTTCTCTATCTCCTCCGTCAACCCGACCTGCTACGCATCCCACACTGGTGGGCAACACTCACGTATGGGTCGGTCGAACGCGTGTTTTTGTAAGCCACCTCCTTTGTTGATGGACTACATTTTTGCTAAGCATTCTCCCAGTGCATCTCAACCTGGTACCCGCCTTACCAACAATTACTTTTATCTGATCATCATTCCACTTCCAAATCATTCCGCACGCATACTCCCAGATACATATTTTACAGACGTCACAGCTACCAGTGTTTGTCCCGCTATCATATAATCAATCATACAATAAACGATCCTTCTTTCTGTATATTCGCAATACATCACATTTGTCTATGTTAAGGGGACAGTTGCCACTCCCTGCACCGGGTGCCTATCCGCTGCCGATCGTCCTGCAACCTCTCTGTATACTACATACAGCACATCATCCGCGAAACGACGCATGGAACGTCCGGCACTATCTACTAGCTCATTTATATGATATGAATTGTGAAAAGCAATGGTCCCATAACACTCCCCCGTGGCACGCCAGGGGTTACTTTAACGTCTGTAGACGTCTGTCTCTCCATTGATAACAACATGCTGTGTTCCGTCTGCTAACATCTCGTCAATCCAGCCACACAGTTGGTCTGATATTCTGTAGACTCTTACGTCGTTTATCAGGCGACGGTGCGGAGCTGTATCGAACGCCTTCCGGACGTCAACGACAATGGCATCCACCTGGGAGCCTGTATCTCATATTTTCTGGGTCTCATGCGCAAATAAAGCGAGCTGGGGGTCTCACACACGATCGCTGTTTCCGGAATCCAACATGGATTCCTACATAGTAGACTCTGGAGTTTCCACAAACGACATGATACTCGAGCAAACAACATGTTCTACAACACATCGACGTCAGAGATATGGGTCTATGGTTTTTGCGCATCTGCTCGACGACTGGGACTACCTGTGCTCTTTTCCAATCATTTGGAACCCTCCCTTCCTCTCCAGAGACTTGCGGTACACGGCTGTTAGAAGGGGGGCAGGTTGTTTCGCGTACCCTGTGTAGGAATCGCGAATTGGTAATCCCGTCGGGTCCGGCGGACTTTCCCATTCCTCCTTGGACACTTATTTCGATGTCAGCCGGTTTCTCGTTCGTGCGAGCATTTAGAGACGGAACTGCAGTGCGGTCCGTCCTCTGTGAAACAGCTTTGGAAACAGGTGTTTAGGTATTTCACAGCTTTACGCGTGTCATCCTCTGTTTCAATGCCATCACCATGCCGGAGTGTCTGGATATGCTGTTTCGAGCCACTTACTGATTCAACGCAAGACCGGAACGTCCTAGCATTTTCTGTCAACGTCGGTACATAGGGTTTGTTCTACTTTCGAATTCACTGAACGCTTCACGCATAGCCCTCCTTACGCTCACACTTTGGACATCGTTTAGCTTCTGTTTGTCTCGGAGGTTTTGGCTGCGTTTAAACTTTGGGTGAAGCTCTCTTTGCTTTCGCAACAGTTTCCTAACGTTGTTGTTGTAGTATACCACGGTGGGTTTTTTTTCCCATCCCTCACAGTTCGACACTCGGCACGTACCTGTCTAAAAACGCATTTTTACCATTGCCTTGCACTTTCTCCATGAACACTCAACATTGTCAGTGTCGGAACAGGCATTTGCCTTTTCATCTGTCGGGTCGTCTGCAAATCTGCCTTCTATTACTCTTGCTAGCCAAAACAGATAGATACACCGTCCTCCCTGCAACGGCCTTATGATCACTGCGTCCCTGTTCTGCACATACAGAGTCGAAACACGTTCGGGTCTGTTTGTCATCCGTAGGTCCACGATGTTATCTCCACGAGTCGGTTCTCTGTTCATTTTGCTCGAGGTGATTTTCGGACAGTGCACTCAGTATAATGTCACTCGATGCTCTCTGTCCCCCTACCACCCGTCCTGAACATCATCTGAGTGTCCCAGTCTATATCGGGTAAATTGAAATCTCCACCTAAGACCCTAACATGCTGAGGAAAATGTATGTGAAATGTGTTTCCAAAATCCGTCTCTCCGTTGTTCTGCCACTAATGCTGCTGCGTCGGGAGGTCGGTCAAAGGAGCCAATTATTATTAAACCTAGCTCGGTTGTTGGGTGTAACCTCCACCCACAATATTTCACAGGAACCATCCACCTCTACTTCACTACAGGATCAAAACTACTACTCAAACAGCGACGAACACACCACCACCGGTTGCATGCAATCGAGCCTTTCTAAAACACCGTCTGTACCTTTGTGACAATTTCGGCAGAATTTATCCCTGGCGTCAGCCAGCTTTCTGTACCTTATCACGATTGCAGAGCTTCGGTGCTTTCTCTGTCAGCGCTTGCGGTTCCGGTACTGTACCAACGCAGCTTCGACAGTTGACAATTAACAAACGATACCGATTGCTGCTTGGTCCCCGCACCCGTTGAGGCTGCTGTTGCCCCCTTTCTGTACTTGCCCAAGGCCATCTAACCTAACAAAACCGCCCAGCCCACGCCACACAACCCCTGCTACCCGTGTAGCCGCTTGTTGCGTGTAGTGCTCTCCACCTAAGACTATAACATGCCTTCGACATTCGCAGTGTACAACACCTTAGGTTAGG
Organism: Schistocerca nitens; assembly: GCF_023898315.1. NCBI lineage: Eukaryota > Metazoa > Arthropoda > Insecta > Orthoptera > Acrididae > Schistocerca > Schistocerca nitens. Next base: position 125,009 of record NW_026046048.1, read on the forward strand.
GTTGGCGTCGCTTGGGTTAGGTTAGGTTACGTTAGGTGGACGTGGGTTAGGTTAAGGGTTAAAGTTAGGTTAGGCGTCAAAGTTAGGTTAAGCGTTCGGACGTGAGGCGTCAGGTGGCCGCACCTACCTTACGGCCGGACATCTTAGGTTAGGCTAAGGGCGCCGAGGTCACGTTACGTTCACCTTCGGGCGCCACACGTAGCTGTCACAGGTAGGTAGTAGTTCGGTCGGTCGGTCGTCGGCAAGCCGCAAAAAACTACAGACGACGTCGACAACAAGACCGAGCAGGAGGCAGATATATACCGAGCGCCAAAGAGACCGACCACACACACACACACACACACACACACACAAAACAACAAACACCACCCACCGGCCAAAGGGGCACCAAAAAAACCCACAAAGCCGAGCACCACACGTCGCGACCAGAGGCAACCCGCAACCGCAACGGCGCTTTCCGCACCGGGCCGGATGCACGTACGACAACACCGCTACCCGTACACAAGGCCTCCCATTGCACACAGCCGCTCTGTGTTCAACATCATCAATGGCGCGCCCGCGGCTCGTCGCGGTCGCAGCCATGACGCCGCCGCCACTTTTGCACCAACACATTCACGCACCGCAAAACAGCTCGCCGACCCACCGACACAGCACAGCCGACAAACAAAAACAACCGCGGCGGCGGCAACAAAACAAAACAAACACCTCGCACCAAGCGTCCGACAGAAAACAAACGGACAGGCACACAGGCCTCTGCTAACGACCACGACACAGCGGCACGCTGCCCCTTTCCCGCCACTCTCGATTCACAGCGCACGCGACCCCGTCGTCGACGACGACACGCGACGGGCTCGCTTCCCGCAACCTACACCTTTCCGCCACTACGCACGGCTCCACCCGACGCCCGTCGCAACGGCACTACTGCACGCACTATCACCCCCGCCGCCGCCGCCGCCGCCGCCGCCTCCTCCTCCTCTCTCCCCCTTCCCGTACACAACAACACAGCCAAAAACACACTCACGACCCAAACATAACAACATGGCACGTGCATCGGCGCACACCCCCAACCAGTCACCGTCGACACAACCACACGCAAGGCACGGAAAAACCGGCGTCCTTCCACGTTGCCATCAAAGCAGCACAAACAACCACACAGGAGGAACCACCAACAACTGCCGGCCGGCCGGCAACCACCAAACGCACATTCCCGCTCGCCACCACACACCTCTCGGCAGCCGTTTCGCAAAGACATGACATGACATGACGCGACATCATCGCATCACGGGCGACGCACGCACACCGACCCACTTTCCCGCCCGTCTCTCTCTCTCTTTTTCTTCCGACGCCTTCGGCCGAGCACACACGTACGTGGCACAACGCCCAACACAGTCACACACAGTCGACAGGCGCACGCCCAGGCACGCAACGACGCAGCGCAGCAAAGGCGCCCGCGACACATACCTCCTCTCCCGTCTCGCCGCCGACCGCCAGCCAGCCACTCGCAATGTGCACTGGCCAACCGGACACACGTCCACCGCGCCGCCTCCGACCACCCGCCAGGGGGCGCTCACGTCCGCGACAACAGCGCGGCCCGCCGCCGGGCGGGCCCAGCCCGGCCCAGGCGGCGCGCGCTGCTCTGCACTCGGCGCGCCGCGCCACACATCCTGCTGCAGACCGGGCTCGTCTCTCTGTACGCGTCTGCGTCTGCCCGCATCTCATCTTCCTGCGCATCAACACAAACGAGGCCACGTGAGCAAACCCCCGTCACAACGCCACATCACGCACTGCCTTGTCGACCGCCTAAATAAATGCACTCACCCACCAGCCATCCGCTTCGTCCTCTTCTTGCTTACTCGTTGTTCGTCGTTGTTGCTGCTGCACCAGCACCAGCACCAGCACCGGCGGCGGCGGCGGCGGCGGCGGCGGCGGCGGCGGCGGCGGCGGCGGCGGCAGCGGCAGCGGCAGCGCACACAGCCCCCAGCCGGCCGCATCCGAGGGGGCCCCGCCGCCAGCGTCGCCTCCTTGGGCACAGGTGCGGTGCTGTGGCCGCCCATCCAACCGCATTTGCTGGCCGTCCCAGCCGCCAGGCAGGCGTTCCCACTGCCGCGCACCGCCTCTGCTGCAGAAGACGAACAAACGAAACGTACAAACATACACGCACCCGAAGCGTGGCCACACACGGACGGGACCGACAGGCTCCAAGGCGACCAAACGATGGAAAAACAAACACAAAAACAAAAGACACGCGAGCGAGCGAGCAAGCACGCAGTCGCCTCGCCTCTGTCCTCCCGCCCCCGCCCTTCTCCCCACCACATGCCCACAAACACCACCGCCTGCCCGCATCTCCACATTCGCCCCCTCCATTTGTTCCCTTGCGTTCGTTCCTTCCTTCCTTCCATGTGTCTGCGTGCGCGGCGCCTCTCCAACATCCGCCGTCCGTCCGTCCCGTTTTCGCCGTACCACACGCCACCGTCGGCGCCGCCTCGCCTCCTCCCAGTCCACCACCGCCGCCGCCCCTGTCCGCCCCGCACACCACCATACACCGCTGCTTGTCCCGGCCGTTGCCACCAAAGGCGCCAGCCGCAAACCGCGCCAAACGCCGCAGCGCGCGTGCGTCCTTCCTTCTTGCTTGCTTCTCCGTGCCGACGCTGCCTCTATTCCCGCACCCATTCGGCCGACAAGCACTGGCGTCGACGACACAGCCGTTGGGCTCCGGCACTGCGCGTACCGGAGTTACACGCGCACCCCCCCTCGCGAACGCACGACTCATTCTCTTTGTTGTTTCTCCTCTTTCTTACGTCTTCGTTTCTTGTTTGTTTGTTTGTTTGTTTTTTTTTTTTTCCTCCCACCGCCGCATGTGACACAATGGCCTCCCTCCCCCTTTCGTTCGTTGTCGCCGCTTTGTTTCTCTTTCTCATTGGTGCACGTCCGACGCGCTCCATTTCCACCACACCACGGCCATCGGCCTCCTCAACGGGCAGGCGCAGTGTGCCATTCTCCGGCGCACAAGCACACCGCGCGGCTCGCTCTCCTCGCCCCCACGCCACGCCACGCCACGCAGCACAAATGATGCTGTCTCGCAACACGACACACGGTGCGCACACCCCCGACCACGCGGCTCTTAAAAGGCATGGCACCGGCGACATGCGCCGCCCCGGCCCGCATCCGTCGTCTCACGTTCACTGCCGGCCGCGTCTGAGGCTACAACCGCACCACAACAACGGTCCCCTCCCGGCAACACATTTGTTGCACAAACACAACCGCCGAGCGCAGCGCGAGCCACCCACACGCGCCCTCCCCGTCTTTAAAAGCCTCCGCGTCTCCTTTCTCCTTTCGCGCCCCTCCCATCTCCCGAATATGCCAGCAGCGGTGCCACTACCGCGAAACGGACACGCCTTCCGGGCCACATGCAAGGGCACGCCCACCACCAACTACTGCCATATTCGCGGACGCAGTTAGGCAACACGCAACGCACTCTCCACCTACTTTCTCTCTCTCGTCCATTCTCTTTAAAACACACGAACCAACCAACCACGGCTAACACACTTTTTCGCGACACCTTTGACTGCGTTATCTTGACCGTGACGGCAGCTATCGACCTTCCAATTCCCCACTAAACACACACACACCCCTACATACACACCCTTCGCTACACCGGACAACAACAGCGTACACAACAGGAGGGCACACGAAACGGCAGGCAAGGGCAACGCATTCTCATAGATTCCTCCTCCGAGCCATGTCGGCGAACGTTTCATCCGGGAAGGCAATGCAATTCAGCCGTCACCACGGCCGACACCTGCAGCCGCGCCGTAAACGCCTTTCAGTGCGGCTGCAATGCACGGGAACGTTCCGTTGCTATAGACAGCGCCTCTCCGTTTTTCCCTGCTTCGTTTTCCGGTGATTGCTTCTCCATTTTGTTTGTTTTATTACTTTCCGTTCCCCTCCTCCACCATTGTTTCCGTCCCCAACAGTTTTGCTCATTCCACACGTTCTGCCCAGACACGACACTCGACCGATCAAAGGTCAGCCTTTCGTCACCGTTCGCGGCGCCGACGGTGCCACAGTGCGACTGGTGTGAACACCGACACGTTGCCATGACGCCGGTGTACCGCGCCGATATTGACAGTTACTCAGAGCCGCCGGATCGGATCACATCACCGACACACCTGCCATTTCACACCGGGGGACACAGACCAACGAAACGCGTGTACGCCCATAACAACAAACAACGACCGTCGTCGTCTAGCCTCACGCTTACTGTACTCAACCGAACACACGTGCACCGTGAATGACGTGCGTGCGCACAACAGTCCAATCAATCATCAGTCAAACTGCAGAAACGGCTATCATCAAATCAAGGGCCAAATAGGTACACCACCGTGCGTGTCGCCTACCCCACCCGCCCGTACATTTCTTGGCGACTTCGTAATGGATGATAGTACGACACGTCCATTTAAAACGTCACCAACACACACACACCAACGCGCCGTACAGCAAAGGGAATAGTCGACGGCAACACAACATTTCACCCTCGCCATCATGTATGATGTGACAACAGACGGCCGTAACGGTGACATCCAACAATCAATCAATCGCGAGGACTTTCAATTGCAGTCACGTGACTAACCGGGCAGACGGAGACAAAGACATGAATCAGCGCCACAGACAGCACCAACACCTCCTATCGATCTATCTGTGTGTCGACAAACAACCACGCCAAGACTCGTGCACGCATTCCACGTCACACCGGCGGCAACCAAACCCTCGCGGCCGTACCCCAGTAACCACAACCACAACCACATTCGAGACCACACCACCACGGCACAGCAGCACCACCAGCTGCCTCGCAACCAACCAAACCGGGTAGCTATGCCGCCCCTCTCACTCACTCACTCACTCACTCACTCACACACACACAAACAATTCCGCTCTTCCCGCAAAGGCAATTTGGTGGCCCTGAAAAGGGCCGTTTTGCCGCTCTCGCAACGGAGGGAGCTTCCTTCCTTCCTTCCTTCCTTCCTTCCTTCCTTCCTTCCTTCCAAGAGCCGAAGTAACAACCTCCTCCTTACTTGGAGCTCGTGTACTTGGTCACCGCCTTCGTGCCCTCGCTCACGGCGTGCTTGGCCAGCTCGCCAGGCAGCAAGAGCCGCACAGCCGTCTGGATCTCGCGGGACGTGATGGTCGAGCGCTTGTTGTAGTGCGCCAGGCGAGACGCCTCGGCCGCAATGCGCTCGAAAATGTCGTTCACGAAGCTGTTCATGATGCTCATCGCCTTCGACGAGATGCCCGTGTCGGGGTGCACCTGCTTCAGCACCTTGTAGATGTAGATGGCATAGCTCTCCTTCCTCTTGCGCTTCTTCTTCTTGTCGCCCTTCGAAATGTTCTTCTGCGCCTTGCCGGCCTTCTTGGCGGCCTTCCCGCTAGTCTTGGGCGGCATCTCGAACGTACAACAACAGGCAGCAAGCGCTCCGCTCTAGTCAGCGTCTCCCCACACAGTGGCACCCGCCGCTACCGCACCTTTACCAGCTCGCCCTGTTGCGGCCGCCGACCAATGGGGCGCGCGCGCAACCGGCCGCCGCACCCGAGCCCATAAAGGGACCCCCACCCCGCCGCCGCCGGCACACGCACGCACTCCGCTGCTCGACTCGCTGCGGCTCGCACCGTTACGGTTACGTGTTTAGCGCTTACGCCACTAGCCAAACGCCATGTCCGGACGCGGAAAGGGAGGCAAAGTCAAGGGCAAGTCAAAGTCCCGCTCAAGCAGGGCTGGGCTCCAGTTCCCGGTCGGCAGAATCCACCGCCTCCTGCGCAAGGGAAACTACGCCGAGCGCGTCGGCGCCGGGGCGCCCGTCTACCTCGCCGCCGTCATGGAGTACCTCGCGGCTGAGGTGCTCGAGCTGGCCGGAAACGCGGCCCGCGACAACAAGAAGACGCGCATCATCCCGCGCCACCTGCAGCTCGCCATCCGCAACGACGAGGAGCTCAACAAGCTCTTGTCGGGCGTCACCATCGCACAGGGTGGTGTCCTGCCCAACATCCAGGCCGTCCTGCTGCCAAAGAAGACCGAGAAGAAGGCCTAAACAGGGACCGCGGCGCTGCGCTTGCGTGCTCCCTGCACGCAAACGCAAACGCGCCTTTGCCTTGCCGGCTCGCCTCACAACAATCGGCCCTTTTCAGGGCCACCACACAAACCTACGTCCAAAGCAAAGTTTCCGTCGTCCTCGCCGCACTTTACAACAACGTCCACAGCGCCGGCGCACGTCCGCCATCTTGTCCACAGCCCGTGTGGCCGAACACACACACATTTTTTCTGCACCCCTCCACGCACGCACAGTCGCGTTCCAAACAACGACAACGACATCAATACACCAATAATGTGATGTGATCATTGTTAATATGTTCATAATTAAAAGAGCGCGTAACGGCCCGACGACGGACGACACGCGGGCCGCCGCGCGCGCTCTCCAAACACACAGGCACAGGACAAACCAAACCAAACCAAACAGCTGATCCGATCGATGATCCGGCCCGCGCCACAAACAAACCACGCACACACCGGACTCAGCCGCGCCCTCCCGCATCCATCATCACACACGTCACGTCGAAACTCCAAACGGAACGCACGCACGCAAAGCAACAGAGGCGCACAACAACAACAACAACAACAACAAACACACACACACAGAGGCAGGCAGGCAACACAGACCCTTTCGCACTTTTCAATTTCCGAACAGTGTGGTGGCCCTGAAAAGGGCCGTTTTTCGTCTCTCCCACCAAGCACGGGCAACGGCACGGCCGCGGGAAGGCCACAGCACAGCACACCGGCTGCCTGCCTAACCGCCGAAACCGTACAGGGTGCGCCCCTGCCTCTTCAGGGCGTACACCACGTCCATGGCCGTCACAGTCTTGCGCTTGGCGTGCTCAGTGTACGTCACCGCGTCGCGGATCACGTTCTCCAGGAACACCTTCAGCACTCCGCGGGTCTCCTCGTAGATCAGACCAGAGATGCGCTTCACGCCGCCCCTGCGAGCCAGGCGGCGGATGGCGGGCTTCGTGATGCCCTGGATGTTGTCGCGCAACACCTTGCGGTGCCGCTTGGCGCCACCCTTGCCCAGCCCCTTTCCTCCCTTGCCGCGGCCTGTCATTCTTCCTCCTCCTCAAGCAACAAAAAAAGCACAAGCGGCAGCTCCTCACCCGGCGCTAGCGAGTCGGCTACGGTGCGCCGTGAGCGCGCGCCGCCCCCCTATATAGACTCTGGCCCGCCCTCCCCCCACCACGCGCACCGAGGGCATATAAGCGCAGCACGGGCCCGCGCGGGCCCGTTGTCAAGGCAGCACCGGACGCTTCGCTACCGCACGCACCGCTAACCGCTATGGCCCGCACAAAGCAAACGGCCCGCAAGTCCACCGGCGGAAAGGCGCCGCGCAAACAGCTCGCCACCAAGGCGGCGAGGAAGAGCGCGCCCGCCACCGGCGGCGTCAAGAAGCCCCACCGCTACAGGCCGGGCACCGTCGCCCTGCGAGAAATCAGGCGCTACCAGAAGAGCACAGAGCTGCTCATCCGCAAGCTGCCGTTCCAGCGCCTAGTGCGCGAGATCGCCCAGGACTTCAAGACCGACCTGCGCTTCCAGAGCTCCGCAGTCATGGCCCTGCAGGAGGCCAGCGAGGCCTACCTCGTCGGCCTCTTCGAAGACACCAACCTGTGCGCAATCCACGCCAAGCGCGTCACCATCATGCCCAAGGACATCCAGCTCGCGCGCCGCATCCGCGGCGAGCGCGCCTAAACCGCTTAGCCGCGGCACGGCACCGCACGCGCGCAACACAAAAAAAACGGCCCTTTTCAGGGCCACTAACATCTCTCCGTCGCGAGCAAAACTTTTGTCGGTCTTGCCGCCCAGCCTCTCTCTCTAGCCCCGTTAAAACAACCACCACAATTCCCCACCCTCCCTCCCGTACACAGCCGCTCTCGCCAACAATCACAATCGACGTCATCCCACCCCACCCCTTCAAATACACACAAACAAACAGCCGGACGACGTCACCACGGGTGGCTGGCCGCCGCCGTCTCCGAGGCGCCACCGCGCCTTCCCAATTCCCGCCGGCCACTTCCACGTCTCAACGTCCCCGTCCCCCTTTCACACAGAGAGGACACACACATAACAAACAAGACGCGCCATCCGCAAAGCAAGCAAACAAACAGAGTCTCCAGAAACATGAGAAACCAACCGTCGGCCGCCGCACAAAATACAAAACACAAAACAAAACGGCCACAACCGCTCCGCTACCGCGCGCCGCCGCCTACCGCCACCGGCCCCACAATCCAACCACCACGGCACGCACACAGTACCCACAAGGGTCATACAGAAACGCCACACAAACACCAACCAACCCCACACACACACACACACACACACACCCCGGCGCATGCACGCACGGCCACCCAAACAAGACAACACAACGCGCCAAGCACGACAATCAACGCCTTCCCGACGTCCTCTGATGGCCCTGAGAAGGGCCGTTTTGGGCCGCGCGCAGCCGTGCCATCGCGCGCCACTAGACGACGCGGGGGAGGGGGGTGGGGGACGACGGGGTCAAGCGCCAGCCCTTCCCTTCCTTCCCCTTTCCTTTCTTTACTTTAACTTCACTTCTTCTTCTTGGGCGAAGCCTTCGCCTTAGACGGCGTCGTCGCCTTCTTCGGGCGCGGCGCCTTCGGCTTCTTCGTCGGAACCTTCGCGGCCTTCTTCGCCTTCGACGGCGACTTGGCCTTGGCCGGCTTGGCCGCAGCCGCCTTCTTCGCACCCGCGGGAGCCGCCGACGCCGCAGACGCCTTCTTGGCGGCGCCCGCCTTCCGACCGGTCGCCGCCTTCACGCCACCAGCCTTCTTTGCGCCGGCCGCACGGGCGCCCTTCTTCTCCTTGCTGGCCGGAGCGGCGCGCTTCTTCTTCGCACCGCCGGCACGGGCCTTGCCGCCCTCGGCCGCCCCGCCGCCGGCGCCGGCAAGCTTGAAAGAGCCGGACGCGCCCTTCCCCTTCGTCTGCACCAGCTCGCCAGCCACGACGGCCGACTTGAGGTACTTCTTGATAAAGGGCGCCAGCTTCTCCGCGTCCAGCTTGTAGTGCGCGGCAATGTACTTCTTGATCGCCTGCAGCGACGAGCCGCCGCGCTCCTTCAGACTCTTGATGGCGGCCGTCACCATCTCAGAGGTGCGCGGGTGCGCAGGCTTGGCGCGCGGCTTCTTCGCAGACGCCGCAGACTTGGCCTTCTTCGTCGTGCCGGTGGCGGCGGGTGCCGCAGCAGTCTCGTTCGTAGCCGCCTGATCTGCCATTATTTCGACGACGCGCGTACACACACGAGAGCGAGAGCGAGAGCGGCAGGCGGCAAGCACGGCGGCAGAGAATAGCCGCCGCGCCGCCAGGCCCAGCCAGTGTCGCGGGCGGGCGCGGACGGCCGAGAGAGCGGCCGCCACTCTGCGCGCCGCCGCGCCGCGCCTCCCGCGCTTGCTACCGCCCAACGTCCGACAGCCTGTGCGGACCAGCCCCAAACCTGCGCCGCAACCACCCGCGCCGTTCAAACCACCGAGGATGGGGCTACACACGGCCACACCACAGTCGCCAACCAGTCGCCACGGCAGCGCCGCAAACCACGGCCAAACTGCAGCTACCGCGCGCTACAGCCTGGCTCGGCCCGCCGAGAATCGCCGCCCCCGCCCACATGCCGCCCCCACAGCCCCAGCCGACGACCCGCCACAATGGCCAAACCTTCGGCAAAAGTGCCACACCGTCGCCGCGCCAGCCCGGCCAGCGCGGCCGCCGCCACAGCCACACAAGCGGAGGCGTGCGGCGATGCCGGCCGTGCAAACGCACCTCCGCCGCCCCATCGCCCTCCCACCGTTTCCCGATCGGCCCGCAGCCGTCGGGCCACCTCGCCCGCCAACATTCGCGCCCCTTTCTCACAAAATTGCCCGCCGCAAACAAAACGGGCGCCGCCTGCGCAACATCGGCACCGGCCAACCGAGCGCCGCCGCCCCTCGCCGCTTACGCGAGGGGGGCTGACCGCCGTCCGCAACTACAGACACACCGAATCTGCCTCCAAGCACACACGACAGCCGACCTCCTACATTTATACGCCGCAAGCCACCCAACGGTGTGTGGCGGAGGGCACTTTTTACGTTACGTGCCACTGTCGTCATTGCCTCCCTTTGCCGTTCCAGTCGCGTATGGTTCGCGGGAACAACGACTGTCTGAAAGCCTCCGTGCGCGCTCGAATCTCTCTACTTTTACTACATTCGGGATCTCCTCGGGAGGTATATACGTACGGGGAAGCAATATATTCGATACCTCATCCGGAAACGCACCCTCTCGAAAACCTGGCGAGCAAGCTACACCGCGATGCAGAGAGCGCCTCCCTTGCAGAGTCTGCCACTTAACTATCACGGTTACCACATAACCCTGTGACGAAACGTTGGACCTTTCTCTATCTCCTCCGTCAACCCGACCTGCTACGCATCCCACACTGGTGGGCAACACTCACGTATGGGTCGGTCGAACGCGTGTTTTTGTAAGCCACCTCCTTTGTTGATGGACTACATTTTTGCTAAGCATTCTCCCAGTGCATCTCAACCTGGTACCCGCCTTACCAACAATTACTTTTATCTGATCATCATTCCACTTCCAAATCATTCCGCACGCATACTCCCAGATACATATTTTACAGACGTCACAGCTACCAGTGTTTGTCCCGCTATCATATAATCAATCATACAATAAACGATCCTTCTTTCTGTATATTCGCAATACATCACATTTGTCTATGTTAAGGGGACAGTTGCCACTCCCTGCACCGGGTGCCTATCCGCTGCCGATCGTCCTGCAACCTCTCTGTATACTACATACAGCACATCATCCGCGAAACGACGCATGGAACGTCCGGCACTATCTACTAGCTCATTTATATGATATGAATTGTGAAAAGCAATGGTCCCATAACACTCCCCCGTGGCACGCCAGGGGTTACTTTAACGTCTGTAGACGTCTGTCTCTCCATTGATAACAACATGCTGTGTTCCGTCTGCTAACATCTCGTCAATCCAGCCACACAGTTGGTCTGATATTCTGTAGACTCTTACGTCGTTTATCAGGCGACGGTGCGGAGCTGTATCGAACGCCTTCCGGACGTCAACGACAATGGCATCCACCTGGGAGCCTGTATCTCATATTTTCTGGGTCTCATGCGCAAATAAAGCGAGCTGGGGGTCTCACACACGATCGCTGTTTCCGGAATCCAACATGGATTCCTACATAGTAGACTCTGGAGTTTCCACAAACGACATGATACTCGAGCAAACAACATGTTCTACAACACATCGACGTCAGAGATATGGGTCTATGGTTTTTGCGCATCTGCTCGACGACTGGGACTACCTGTGCTCTTTTCCAATCATTTGGAACCCTCCCTTCCTCTCCAGAGACTTGCGGTACACGGCTGTTAGAAGGGGGGCAGGTTGTTTCGCGTACCCTGTGTAGGAATCGCGAATTGGTAATCCCGTCGGGTCCGGCGGACTTTCCCATTCCTCCTTGGACACTTATTTCGATGTCAGCCGGTTTCTCGTTCGTGCGAGCATTTAGAGACGGAACTGCAGTGCGGTCCGTCCTCTGTGAAACAGCTTTGGAAACAGGTGTTTAGGTATTTCACAGCTTTACGCGTGTCATCCTCTGTTTCAATGCCATCACCATGCCGGAGTGTCTGGATATGCTGTTTCGAGCCACTTACTGATTCAACGCAAGACCGGAACGTCCTAGCATTTTCTGTCAACGTCGGTACATAGGGTTTGTTCTACTTTCGAATTCACTGAACGCTTCACGCATAGCCCTCCTTACGCTCACACTTTGGACATCGTTTAGCTTCTGTTTGTCTCGGAGGTTTTGGCTGCGTTTAAACTTTGGGTGAAGCTCTCTTTGCTTTCGCAACAGTTTCCTAACGTTGTTGTTGTAGTATACCACGGTGGGTTTTTTTTCCCATCCCTCACAGTTCGACACTCGGCACGTACCTGTCTAAAAACGCATTTTTACCATTGCCTTGCACTTTCTCCATGAACACTCAACATTGTCAGTGTCGGAACAGGCATTTGCCTTTTCATCTGTCGGGTCGTCTGCAAATCTGCCTTCTATTACTCTTGCTAGCCAAAACAGATAGATACACCGTCCTCCCTGCAACGGCCTTATGATCACTGCGTCCCTGTTCTGCACATACAGAGTCGAAACACGTTCGGGTCTGTTTGTCATCCGTAGGTCCACGATGTTATCTCCACGAGTCGGTTCTCTGTTCATTTTGCTCGAGGTGATTTTCGGACAGTGCACTCAGTATAATGTCACTCGATGCTCTCTGTCCCCCTACCACCCGTCCTGAACATCATCTGAGTGTCCCAGTCTATATCGGGTAAATTGAAATCTCCACCTAAGACCCTAACATGCTGAGGAAAATGTATGTGAAATGTGTTTCCAAAATCCGTCTCTCCGTTGTTCTGCCACTAATGCTGCTGCGTCGGGAGGTCGGTCAAAGGAGCCAATTATTATTAAACCTAGCTCGGTTGTTGGGTGTAACCTCCACCCACAATATTTCACAGGAACCATCCACCTCTACTTCACTACAGGATCAAAACTACTACTCAAACAGCGACGAACACACCACCACCGGTTGCATGCAATCGAGCCTTTCTAAAACACCGTCTGTACCTTTGTGACAATTTCGGCAGAATTTATCCCTGGCGTCAGCCAGCTTTCTGTACCTTATCACGATTGCAGAGCTTCGGTGCTTTCTCTGTCAGCGCTTGCGGTTCCGGTACTGTACCAACGCAGCTTCGACAGTTGACAATTAACAAACGATACCGATTGCTGCTTGGTCCCCGCACCCGTTGAGGCTGCTGTTGCCCCCTTTCTGTACTTGCCCAAGGCCATCTAACCTAACAAAACCGCCCAGCCCACGCCACACAACCCCTGCTACCCGTGTAGCCGCTTGTTGCGTGTAGTGCTCTCCACCTAAGACTATAACATGCCTTCGACATTCGCAGTGTACAACACCTTAGGTTAGGGTTGGCGTCGCTTGGGTTAGGTTAGGTTACGTTAGGTGGACGTGGGTTAGGTTAAGGGTTAAAGTTAGGTTAGGCGTCAAAGTTAGGTTAAGCGTTCGGACGTGAGGCGTCAGGTGGCCGCACCTACCTTACGGCCGGACATCTTAGGTTAGGCTAAGGGCGCCGAGGTCACGTTACGTTCACCTTCGGGCGCCACACGTAGCTGTCACAGGTAGGTAGTAGTTCGGTCGGTCGGTCGTCGGCAAGCCGCAAAAAACTACAGACGACGTCGACAACAAGACCGAGCAGGAGGCAGATATATACCGAGCGCCAAAGAGACCGACCACACACACACACACACACACACACACAAAACAACAAACACCACCCACCGGCCAAAGGGGCACCAAAAAAACCCACAAAGCCGAGCACCACACGTCGCGACCAGAGGCAACCCGCAACCGCAACGGCGCTTTCCGCACCGGGCCGGATGCACGTACGACAACACCGCTACCCGTACACAAGGCCTCCCATTGCACACAGCCGCTCTGTGTTCAACATCATCAATGGCGCGCCCGCGGCTCGTCGCGGTCGCAGCCATGACGCCGCCGCCACTTTTGCACCAACACATTCACGCACCGCAAAACAGCTCGCCGACCCACCGACACAGCACAGCCGACAAACAAAAACAACCGCGGCGGCGGCAACAAAACAAAACAAACACCTCGCACCAAGCGTCCGACAGAAAACAAACGGACAGGCACACAGGCCTCTGCTAACGACCACGACACAGCGGCACGCTGCCCCTTTCCCGCCACTCTCGATTCACAGCGCACGCGACCCCGTCGTCGACGACGACACGCGACGGGCTCGCTTCCCGCAACCTACACCTTTCCGCCACTACGCACGGCTCCACCCGACGCCCGTCGCAACGGCACTACTGCACGCACTATCACCCCCGCCGCCGCCGCCGCCGCCGCCGCCTCCTCCTCTCTCCCCCTTCCCGTACACAACAACACAGCCAAAAACACACTCACGACCCAAACATAACAACATGGCACGTGCATCGGCGCACACCCCCAACCAGTCACCGTCGACACAACCACACGCAAGGCACGGAAAAACCGGCGTCCTTCCACGTTGCCATCAAAGCAGCACAAACAACCACACAGGAGGAACCACCAACAACTGCCGGCCGGCCGGCAACCACCAAACGCACATTCCCGCTCGCCACCACACACCTCTCGGCAGCCGTTTCGCAAAGACATGACATGACATGACGCGACATCATCGCATCACGGGCGACGCACGCACACCGACCCACTTTCCCGCCCGTCTCTCTCTCTCTTTTTCTTCCGACGCCTTCGGCCGAGCACACACGTACGTGGCACAACGCCCAACACAGTCACACACAGTCGACAGGCGCACGCCCAGGCACGCAACGACGCAGCGCAGCAAAGGCGCCCGCGACACATACCTCCTCTCCCGTCTCGCCGCCGACCGCCAGCCAGCCACTCGCAATGTGCACTGGCCAACCGGACACACGTCCACCGCGCCGCCTCCGACCACCCGCCAGGGGGCGCTCACGTCCGCGACAACAGCGCGGCCCGCCGCCGGGCGGGCCCAGCCCGGCCCAGGCGGCGCGCGCTGCTCTGCACTCGGCGCGCCGCGCCACACATCCTGCTGCAGACCGGGCTCGTCTCTCTGTACGCGTCTGCGTCTGCCCGCATCTCATCTTCCTGCGCATCAACACAAACGAGGCCACGTGAGCAAACCCCCGTCACAACGCCACATCACGCACTGCCTTGTCGACCGCCTAAATAAATGCACTCACCCACCAGCCATCCGCTTCGTCCTCTTCTTGCTTACTCGTTGTTCGTCGTTGTTGCTGCTGCACCAGCACCAGCACCAGCACCGGCGGCGGCGGCGGCGGCGGCGGCGGCGGCGGCGGCGGCGGCGGCGGCGGCAGCGGCAGCGGCAGCGCACACAGCCCCCAGCCGGCCGCATCCGAGGGGGCCCCGCCGCCAGCGTCGCCTCCTTGGGCACAGGTGCGGTGCTGTGGCCGCCCATCCAACCGCATTTGCTGGCCGTCCCAGCCGCCAGGCAGGCGTTCCCACTGCCGCGCACCGCCTCTGCTGCAGAAGACGAACAAACGAAACGTACAAACATACACGCACCCGAAGCGTGGCCACACACGGACGGGACCGACAGGCTCCAAGGCGACCAAACGATGGAAAAACAAACACAAAAACAAAAGACACGCGAGCGAGCGAGCAAGCACGCAGTCGCCTCGCCTCTGTCCTCCCGCCCCCGCCCTTCTCCCCACCACATGCCCACAAACACCACCGCCTGCCCGCATCTCCACATTCGCCCCCTCCATTTGTTCCCTTGCGTTCGTTCCTTCCTTCCTTCCATGTGTCTGCGTGCGCGGCGCCTCTCCAACATCCGCCGTCCGTCCGTCCCGTTTTCGCCGTACCACACGCCACCGTCGGCGCCGCCTCGCCTCCTCCCAGTCCACCACCGCCGCCGCCCCTGTCCGCCCCGCACACCACCATACACCGCTGCTTGTCCCGGCCGTTGCCACCAAAGGCGCCAGCCGCAAACCGCGCCAAACGCCGCAGCGCGCGTGCGTCCTTCCTTCTTGCTTGCTTCTCCGTGCCGACGCTGCCTCTATTCCCGCACCCATTCGGCCGACAAGCACTGGCGTCGACGACACAGCCGTTGGGCTCCGGCACTGCGCGTACCGGAGTTACACGCGCACCCCCCCTCGCGAACGCACGACTCATTCTCTTTGTTGTTTCTCCTCTTTCTTACGTCTTCGTTTCTTGTTTGTTTGTTTGTTTGTTTTTTTTTTTTTCCTCCCACCGCCGCATGTGACACAATGGCCTCCCTCCCCCTTTCGTTCGTTGTCGCCGCTTTGTTTCTCTTTCTCATTGGTGCACGTCCGACGCGCTCCATTTCCACCACACCACGGCCATCGGCCTCCTCAACGGGCAGGCGCAGTGTGCCATTCTCCGGCGCACAAGCACACCGCGCGGCTCGCTCTCCTCGCCCCCACGCCACGCCACGCCACGCAGCACAAATGATGCTGTCTCGCAACACGACACACGGTGCGCACACCCCCGACCACGCGGCTCTTAAAAGGCATGGCACCGGCGACATGCGCCGCCCCGGCCCGCATCCGTCGTCTCACGTTCACTGCCGGCCGCGTCTGAGGCTACAACCGCACCACAACAACGGTCCCCTCCCGGCAACACATTTGTTGCACAAACACAACCGCCGAGCGCAGCGCGAGCCACCCACACGCGCCCTCCCCGTCTTTAAAAGCCTCCGCGTCTCCTTTCTCCTTTCGCGCCCCTCCCATCTCCCGAATATGCCAGCAGCGGTGCCACTACCGCGAAACGGACACGCCTTCCGGGCCACATGCAAGGGCACGCCCACCACCAACTACTGCCATATTCGCGGACGCAGTTAGGCAACACGCAACGCACTCTCCACCTACTTTCTCTCTCTCGTCCATTCTCTTTAAAACACACGAACCAACCAACCACGGCTAACACACTTTTTCGCGACACCTTTGACTGCGTTATCTTGACCGTGACGGCAGCTATCGACCTTCCAATTCCCCACTAAACACACACACACCCCTACATACACACCCTTCGCTACACCGGACAACAACAGCGTACACAACAGGAGGGCACACGAAACGGCAGGCAAGGGCAACGCATTCTCATAGATTCCTCCTCCGAGCCATGTCGGCGAACGTTTCATCCGGGAAGGCAATGCAATTCAGCCGTCACCACGGCCGACACCTGCAGCCGCGCCGTAAACGCCTTTCAGTGCGGCTGCAATGCACGGGAACGTTCCGTTGCTATAGACAGCGCCTCTCCGTTTTTCCCTGCTTCGTTTTCCGGTGATTGCTTCTCCATTTTGTTTGTTTTATTACTTTCCGTTCCCCTCCTCCACCATTGTTTCCGTCCCCAACAGTTTTGCTCATTCCACACGTTCTGCCCAGACACGACACTCGACCGATCAAAGGTCAGCCTTTCGTCACCGTTCGCGGCGCCGACGGTGCCACAGTGCGACTGGTGTGAACACCGACACGTTGCCATGACGCCGGTGTACCGCGCCGATATTGACAGTTACTCAGAGCCGCCGGATCGGATCACATCACCGACACACCTGCCATTTCACACCGGGGGACACAGACCAACGAAACGCGTGTACGCCCATAACAACAAACAACGACCGTCGTCGTCTAGCCTCACGCTTACTGTACTCAACCGAACACACGTGCACCGTGAATGACGTGCGTGCGCACAACAGTCCAATCAATCATCAGTCAAACTGCAGAAACGGCTATCATCAAATCAAGGGCCAAATAGGTACACCACCGTGCGTGTCGCCTACCCCACCCGCCCGTACATTTCTTGGCGACTTCGTAATGGATGATAGTACGACACGTCCATTTAAAACGTCACCAACACACACACACCAACGCGCCGTACAGCAAAGGGAATAGTCGACGGCAACACAACATTTCACCCTCGCCATCATGTATGATGTGACAACAGACGGCCGTAACGGTGACATCCAACAATCAATCAATCGCGAGGACTTTCAATTGCAGTCACGTGACTAACCGGGCAGACGGAGACAAAGACATGAATCAGCGCCACAGACAGCACCAACACCTCCTATCGATCTATCTGTGTGTCGACAAACAACCACGCCAAGACTCGTGCACGCATTCCACGTCACACCGGCGGCAACCAAACCCTCGCGGCCGTACCCCAGTAACCACAACCACAACCACATTCGAGACCACACCACCACGGCACAGCAGCACCACCAGCTGCCTCGCAACCAACCAAACCGGGTAGCTATGCCGCCCCTCTCACTCACTCACTCACTCACTCACTCACACACACACAAACAATTCCGCTCTTCCCGCAAAGGCAATTTGGTGGCCCTGAAAAGGGCCGTTTTGCCGCTCTCGCAACGGAGGGAGCTTCCTTCCTTCCTTCCTTCCTTCCTTCCTTCCTTCCTTCCAAGAGCCGAAGTAACAACCTCCTCCTTACTTGGAGCTCGTGTACTTGGTCACCGCCTTCGTGCCCTCGCTCACGGCGTGCTTGGCCAGCTCGCCAGGCAGCAAGAGCCGCACAGCCGTCTGGATCTCGCGGGACGTGATGGTCGAGCGCTTGTTGTAGTGCGCCAGGCGAGACGCCTCGGCCGCAATGCGCTCGAAAATGTCGTTCACGAAGCTGTTCATGATGCTCATCGCCTTCGACGAGATGCCCGTGTCGGGGTGCACCTGCTTCAGCACCTTGTAGATGTAGATGGCATAGCTCTCCTTCCTCTTGCGCTTCTTCTTCTTGTCGCCCTTCGAAATGTTCTTCTGCGCCTTGCCGGCCTTCTTGGCGGCCTTCCCGCTAGTCTTGGGCGGCATCTCGAACGTACAACAACAGGCAGCAAGCGCTCCGCTCTAGTCAGCGTCTCCCCACACAGTGGCACCCGCCGCTACCGCAACACCGCACCTTTACCAGCTCGCCCTGTTGCGGCCGCCGACCAATGGGGCGCGCGCGCAACCGGCCGCCGCACCCGAGCCCATAAAGGGACCCCCACCCCGCCGCCGCCGGCACACGCACGCACTCCGCTGCTCGACTCGCTGCGGCTCGCACCGTTACGGTTACGTGTTTAGCGCTTACGCCACTAGCCAAACGCCATGTCCGGACGCGGAAAGGGAGGCAAAGTCAAGGGCAAGTCAAAGTCCCGCTCAAGCAGGGCTGGGCTCCAGTTCCCGGTCGGCAGAATCCACCGCCTCCTGCGCAAGGGAAACTACGCCGAGCGCGTCGGCGCCGGGGCGCCCGTCTACCTCGCCGCCGTCATGGAGTACCTCGCGGCTGAGGTGCTCGAGCTGGCCGGAAACGCGGCCCGCGACAACAAGAAGACGCGCATCATCCCGCGCCACCTGCAGCTCGCCATCCGCAACGACGAGGAGCTCAACAAGCTCTTGTCGGGCGTCACCATCGCACAGGGTGGTGTCCTGCCCAACATCCAGGCCGTCCTGCTGCCAAAGAAGACCGAGAAGAAGGCCTAAACAGGGACCGCGGCGCTGCGCTTGCGTGCTCCCTGCACGCAAACGCAAACGCGCCTTTGCCTTGCCGGCTCGCCTCACAACAATCGGCCCTTTTCAGGGCCACCACACAAACCTACGTCCAAAGCAAAGTTTCCGTCGTCCTCGCCGCACTTTACAACAACGTCCACAGCGCCGGCGCACGTCCGCCATCTTGTCCACAGCCCGTGTGGCCGAACACACACACATTTTTTCTGCACCCCTCCACGCACGCACAGTCGCGTTCCAAACAACGACAACGACATCAATACACCAATAATGTGATGTGATCATTGTTAATATGTTCATAATTAAAAGAGCGCGTAACGGCCCGACGACGGACGACACGCGGGCCGCCGCGCGCGCTCTCCAAACACACAGGCACAGGACAAACCAAACCAAACCAAACAGCTGATCCGATCGATGATCCGGCCCGCGCCACAAACAAACCACGCACACACCGGACTCAGCCGCGCCCTCCCGCATCCATCATCACACACGTCACGTCGAAACTCCAAACGGAACGCACGCACGCAAAGCAACAGAGGCGCACAACAACAACAACAACAACAACAAACACACACACACAGAGGCAGGCAGGCAACACAGACCCTTTCGCACTTTTCAATTTCCGAACAGTGTGGTGGCCCTGAAAAGGGCCGTTTTTCGTCTCTCCCACCAAGCACGGGCAACGGCACGGCCGCGGGAAGGCCACAGCACAGCACACCGGCTGCCTGCCTAACCGCCGAAACCGTACAGGGTGCGCCCCTGCCTCTTCAGGGCGTACACCACGTCCATGGCCGTCACAGTCTTGCGCTTGGCGTGCTCAGTGTACGTCACCGCGTCGCGGATCACGTTCTCCAGGAACACCTTCAGCACTCCGCGGGTCTCCTCGTAGATCAGACCAGAGATGCGCTTCACGCCGCCCCTGCGAGCCAGGCGGCGGATGGCGGGCTTCGTGATGCCCTGGATGTTGTCGCGCAACACCTTGCGGTGCCGCTTGGCGCCACCCTTGCCCAGCCCCTTTCCTCCCTTGCCGCGGCCTGTCATTCTTCCTCCTCCTCAAGCAACAAAAAAAGCACAAGCGGCAGCTCCTCACCCGGCGCTAGCGAGTCGGCTACGGTGCGCCGTGAGCGCGCGCCGCCCCCCTATATAGACTCTGGCCCGCCCTCCCCCCACCACGCGCACCGAGGGCATATAAGCGCAGCACGGGCCCGCGCGGGCCCGTCGTCCCGTCACTCGCTCGGCGGACGCTGGAGACTGCGGACGGAGCGCACGGGCACGCTGTACACATGGCAGCAGAAGAAGCCGGCGCGCACGCACCTCCACACGCAGGCGAAGATGGCTGGACGCAGGAAGGGCAGCAAGATTGCGGCCGCGATCGAACTCCTGGTCGATGCGATCGGGAAGGACCGCGGTCGCAGTCGCCGCCACAGGAAGAAGCAGCGCACTGAGCAGCAATGCTTCAAGTGCCAAAGGATGGGGCACATCGCCAAAGTGTGCAGGGGCACTCTAGCGTGTCTGAAGTGTGCTGAGGCACACGACACACGCAACTGCACCAAGCCCCGCGACGCGGCTGCCAAGTGCGTGAATTGCGGCGGTGCCCACGCCGCAAACTCGCGCAGCTGCGCCTACGTGCGGGGCTACAGAAGCAAGATGGCCGCCCCACGCCCTGCGGAGGTACCTGCCGTCGAGACGGACGTCCCGCCCCCCCGTTCCCGCGGGGGTGGTGGACCGTGCCGTCACGAAGCCGCCACGGACGACGCACTGGCCGTCTTCCACACCGCCCTTGCGGCCGAGAGGGCCGCCATGAGGGAGGAACTCGTGGCTGTTCACCGCCAGCTGCAACAGCTGCGTGAGGAGCTGCGGGTCCTCAAGAAGACGTCTACCCCCAACGCCAGCTCCACTGCGAGTCGGCCGGCGGGGGTTGACGCCTCCACCCAGACGGAGCCACCTGCGCCGCCAGTCGACGAGACGAGCGTCGTAGCGGCTCCCATGGACATTGAGGTGGAGCAGCCTGCTCTCCCTCCCGACGGGGAGGTCGAGCCGCGGGCACACGACGAGGAGGCGCACACCGAGACACTCCCACTTGCTGCAGTGGAGGCTGATTGGCTGCCTCTCCCTAAGGCGGGCAGCGTGCAGCCAGTGCTGCAGAAGGTCGCCGCGTCTCTTCGTGACGGGACATACCCGCACCTAGACAACCCGTATCCATTCACGCCACCAGACAGGACGAAACCGGCCCTTCCCCACCAGCCCTACGGACCAGTCAGGAGCAACAAGGCTCTCAGAGGACTGGTATCGAGGAAGGACCTGAACATCATCAACAAGCACCCTGTCTTCACGCCCGCGGACTGGGAATACATCTTCGAGGCCTCAGCACCGGGCGTGACGCCGGGGGAAGCGCGTCCAGAAACAGAAGAGCACCCAGCTTACCTGGAACTCCAGGAGCTCGGAAAACTCGGAGATAACCTCACCATGGAGCAAATGATCCAATACTGTCTACGAAATCAAGATTACATAGACAGGCTAAGATTCCGACAGCCAATGGATGCTACGCATCCGACAGGCCAGCCCGAACTAAGTCAGTACCCTCCCGTACCAGAAAGTCAGTTTCAGCAGGTATAGCACCTAGATGCTCACCCTGCATCTTCACGAGCATAGGATTGCTCGCTAGTAAAAGTGCAGTGCAGTGCGCGGGCCCGTTGTCAAGGCAGCACCGGACGCTTCGCTACCGCACGCACCGCTAACCGCTATGGCCCGCACAAAGCAAACGGCCCGCAAGTCCACCGGCGGAAAGGCGCCGCGCAAACAGCTCGCCACCAAGGCGGCGAGGAAGAGCGCGCCCGCCACCGGCGGCGTCAAGAAGCCCCACCGCTACAGGCCGGGCACCGTCGCCCTGCGAGAAATCAGGCGCTACCAGAAGAGCACAGAGCTGCTCATCCGCAAGCTGCCGTTCCAGCGCCTAGTGCGCGAGATCGCCCAGGACTTCAAGACCGACCTGCGCTTCCAGAGCTCCGCAGTCATGGCCCTGCAGGAGGCCAGCGAGGCCTACCTCGTCGGCCTCTTCGAAGACACCAACCTGTGCGCAATCCACGCCAAGCGCGTCACCATCATGCCCAAGGACATCCAGCTCGCGCGCCGCATCCGCGGCGAGCGCGCCTAAACCGCTTAGCCGCGGCACGGCACCGCACGCGCGCAACACAAAAAAAACGGCCCTTTTCAGGGCCACTAACATCTCTCCGTCGCGAGCAAAACTTTTGTCGGTCTTGCCGCCCAGCCTCTCTCTCTAGCCCCGTTAAAACAACCACCACAATTCCCCACCCTCCCTCCCGTACACAGCCGCTCTCGCCAACAATCACAATCGACGTCATCCCACCCCACCCCTTCAAATACACACAAACAAACAGCCGGACGACGTCACCACGGGTGGCTGGCCGCCGCCGTCTCCGAGGCGCCACCGCGCCTTCCCAATTCCCGCCGGCCACTTCCACGTCTCAACGTCCCCGTCCCCCTTTCACACAGAGAGGACACACACATAACAAACAAGACGCGCCATCCGCAAAGCAAGCAAACAAACAGAGTCTCCAGAAACATGAGAAACCAACCGTCGGCCGCCGCACAAAATACAAAACACAAAACAAAACGGCCACAACCGCTCCGCTACCGCGCGCCGCCGCCTACCGCCACCGGCCCCACAATCCAACCACCACGGCACGCACACAGTACCCACAAGGGTCATACAGAAACGCCACACAAACACCAACCAACCCCACACACACACACACACACACACACCCCGGCGCATGCACGCACGGCCACCCAAACAAGACAACACAACGCGCCAAGCACGACAATCAACGCCTTCCCGACGTCCTCTGATGGCCCTGAGAAGGGCCGTTTTGGGCCGCGCGCAGCCGTGCCATCGCGCGCCACTAGACGACGCGGGGGAGGGGGGTGGGGGACGACGGGGTCAAGCGCCAGCCCTTCCCTTCCTTCCCCTTTCCTTTCTTTACTTTAACTTCACTTCTTCTTCTTGGGCGAAGCCTTCGCCTTAGACGGCGTCGTCGCCTTCTTCGGGCGCGGCGCCTTCGGCTTCTTCGTCGGAACCTTCGCGGCCTTCTTCGCCTTCGACGGCGACTTGGCCTTGGCCGGCTTGGCCGCAGCCGCCTTCTTCGCACCCGCGGGAGCCGCCGACGCCGCAGACGCCTTCTTGGCGGCGCCCGCCTTCCGACCGGTCGCCGCCTTCACGCCACCAGCCTTCTTTGCGCCGGCCGCACGGGCGCCCTTCTTCTCCTTGCTGGCCGGAGCGGCGCGCTTCTTCTTCGCACCGCCGGCACGGGCCTTGCCGCCCTCGGCCGCCCCGCCGCCGGCGCCGGCAAGCTTGAAAGAGCCGGACGCGCCCTTCCCCTTCGTCTGCACCAGCTCGCCAGCCACGACGGCCGACTTGAGGTACTTCTTGATAAAGGGCGCCAGCTTCTCCGCGTCCAGCTTGTAGTGCGCGGCAATGTACTTCTTGATCGCCTGCAGCGACGAGCCGCCGCGCTCCTTCAGACTCTTGATGGCGGCCGTCACCATCTCAGAGGTGCGCGGGTGCGCAGGCTTGGCGCGCGGCTTCTTCGCAGACGCCGCAGACTTGGCCTTCTTCGTCGTGCCGGTGGCGGCGGGTGCCGCAGCAGTCTCGTTCGTAGCCGCCTGATCTGCCATTATTTCGACGACGCGCGTACACACACGAGAGCGAGAGCGAGAGCGGCAGGCGGCAAGCACGGCGGCAGAGAATAGCCGCCGCGCCGCCAGGCCCAGCCAGTGTCGCGGGCGGGCGCGGACGGCCGAGAGAGCGGCCGCCACTCTGCGCGCCGCCGCGCCGCGCCTCCCGCGCTTGCTACCGCCCAACGTCCGACAGCCTGTGCGGACCAGCCCCAAACCTGCGCCGCAACCACCCGCGCCGTTCAAACCACCGAGGATGGGGCTACACACGGCCACACCACAGTCGCCAACCAGTCGCCACGGCAGCGCCGCAAACCACGGCCAAACTGCAGCTACCGCGCGCTACAGCCTGGCTCGGCCCGCCGAGAATCGCCGCCCCCGCCCACATGCCGCCCCCACAGCCCCAGCCGACGACCCGCCACAATGGCCAAACCTTCGGCAAAAGTGCCACACCGTCGCCGCGCCAGCCCGGCCAGCGCGGCCGCCGCCACAGCCACACAAGCGGAGGCGTGCGGCGATGCCGGCCGTGCAAACGCACCTCCGCCGCCCCATCGCCCTCCCACCGTTTCCCGATCGGCCCGCAGCCGTCGGGCCACCTCGCCCGCCAACATTCGCGCCCCTTTCTCACAAAATTGCCCGCCGCAAACAAAACGGGCGCCGCCTGCGCAACATCGGCACCGGCCAACCGAGCGCCGCCGCCCCTCGCCGCTTACGCGAGGGGGGCTGACCGCCGTCCGCAACTACAGACACACCGAATCTGCCTCCAAGCACACACGACAGCCGACCTCCTACATTTATACGCCGCAAGCCACCCAACGGTGTGTGGCGGAGGGCACTTTTTACGTTACGTGCCACTGTCGTCATTGCCTCCCTTTGCCGTTCCAGTCGCGTATGGTTCGCGGGAACAACGACTGTCTGAAAGCCTCCGTGCGCGCTCGAATCTCTCTACTTTTACTACATTCGGGATCTCCTCGGGAGGTATATACGTACGGGGAAGCAATATATTCGATACCTCATCCGGAAACGCACCCTCTCGAAAACCTGGCGAGCAAGCTACACCGCGATGCAGAGAGCGCCTCCCTTGCAGAGTCTGCCACTTAACTATCACGGTTACCACATAACCCTGTGACGAAACGTTGGACCTTTCTCTATCTCCTCCGTCAACCCGACCTGCTACGCATCCCACACTGGTGGGCAACACTCACGTATGGGTCGGTCGAACGCGTGTTTTTGTAAGCCACCTCCTTTGTTGATGGACTACATTTTTGCTAAGCATTCTCCCAGTGCATCTCAACCTGGTACCCGCCTTACCAACAATTACTTTTATCTGATCATCATTCCACTTCCAAATCATTCCGCACGCATACTCCCAGATACATATTTTACAGACGTCACAGCTACCAGTGTTTGTCCCGCTATCATATAATCAATCATACAATAAACGATCCTTCTTTCTGTATATTCGCAATACATCACATTTGTCTATGTTAAGGGGACAGTTGCCACTCCCTGCACCGGGTGCCTATCCGCTGCCGATCGTCCTGCAACCTCTCTGTATACTACATACAGCACATCATCCGCGAAACGACGCATGGAACGTCCGGCACTATCTACTAGCTCATTTATATGATATGAATTGTGAAAAGCAATGGTCCCATAACACTCCCCCGTGGCACGCCAGGGGTTACTTTAACGTCTGTAGACGTCTGTCTCTCCATTGATAACAACATGCTGTGTTCCGTCTGCTAACATCTCGTCAATCCAGCCACACAGTTGGTCTGATATTCTGTAGACTCTTACGTCGTTTATCAGGCGACGGTGCGGAGCTGTATCGAACGCCTTCCGGACGTCAACGACAATGGCATCCACCTGGGAGCCTGTATCTCATATTTTCTGGGTCTCATGCGCAAATAAAGCGAGCTGGGGGTCTCACACACGATCGCTGTTTCCGGAATCCAACATGGATTCCTACATAGTAGACTCTGGAGTTTCCACAAACGACATGATACTCGAGCAAACAACATGTTCTACAACACATCGACGTCAGAGATATGGGTCTATGGTTTTTGCGCATCTGCTCGACGACTGGGACTACCTGTGCTCTTTTCCAATCATTTGGAACCCTCCCTTCCTCTCCAGAGACTTGCGGTACACGGCTGTTAGAAGGGGGGCAGGTTGTTTCGCGTACCCTGTGTAGGAATCGCGAATTGGTAATCCCGTCGGGTCCGGCGGACTTTCCCATTCCTCCTTGGACACTTATTTCGATGTCAGCCGGTTTCTCGTTCGTGCGAGCATTTAGAGACGGAACTGCAGTGCGGTCCGTCCTCTGTGAAACAGCTTTGGAAACAGGTGTTTAGGTATTTCACAGCTTTACGCGTGTCATCCTCTGTTTCAATGCCATCACCATGCCGGAGTGTCTGGATATGCTGTTTCGAGCCACTTACTGATTCAACGCAAGACCGGAACGTCCTAGCATTTTCTGTCAACGTCGGTACATAGGGTTTGTTCTACTTTCGAATTCACTGAACGCTTCACGCATAGCCCTCCTTACGCTCACACTTTGGACATCGTTTAGCTTCTGTTTGTCTCGGAGGTTTTGGCTGCGTTTAAACTTTGGGTGAAGCTCTCTTTGCTTTCGCAACAGTTTCCTAACGTTGTTGTTGTAGTATACCACGGTGGGTTTTTTTTCCCATCCCTCACAGTTCGACACTCGGCACGTACCTGTCTAAAAACGCATTTTTACCATTGCCTTGCACTTTCTCCATGAACACTCAACATTGTCAGTGTCGGAACAGGCATTTGCCTTTTCATCTGTCGGGTCGTCTGCAAATCTGCCTTCTATTACTCTTGCTAGCCAAAACAGATAGATACACCGTCCTCCCTGCAACGGCCTTATGATCACTGCGTCCCTGTTCTGCACATACAGAGTCGAAACACGTTCGGGTCTGTTTGTCATCCGTAGGTCCACGATGTTATCTCCACGAGTCGGTTCTCTGTTCATTTTGCTCGAGGTGATTTTCGGACAGTGCACTCAGTATAATGTCACTCGATGCTCTCTGTCCCCCTACCACCCGTCCTGAACATCATCTGAGTGTCCCAGTCTATATCGGGTAAATTGAAATCTCCACCTAAGACCCTAACATGCTGAGGAAAATGTATGTGAAATGTGTTTCCAAAATCCGTCTCTCCGTTGTTCTGCCACTAATGCTGCTGCGTCGGGAGGTCGGTCAAAGGAGCCAATTATTATTAAACCTAGCTCGGTTGTTGGGTGTAACCTCCACCCACAATATTTCACAGGAACCATCCACCTCTACTTCACTACAGGATCAAAACTACTACTCAAACAGCGACGAACACACCACCACCGGTTGCATGCAATCGAGCCTTTCTAAAACACCGTCTGTACCTTTGTGACAATTTCGGCAGAATTTATCCCTGGCGTCAGCCAGCTTTCTGTACCTTATCACGATTGCAGAGCTTCGGTGCTTTCTCTGTCAGCGCTTGCGGTTCCGGTACTGTACCAACGCAGCTTCGACAGTTGACAATTAACAAACGATACCGATTGCTGCTTGGTCCCCGCACCCGTTGAGGCTGCTGTTGCCCCCTTTCTGTACTTGCCCAAGGCCATCTAACCTAACAAAACCGCCCAGCCCACGCCACACAACCCCTGCTACCCGTGTAGCCGCTTGTTGCGTGTAGTGCTCTCCACCTAAGACTATAACATGCCTTCGACATTCGCAGTGTACAACACCTTAGGTTAGGGTTGGCGTCGCTTGGGTTAGGTTAGGTTACGTTAGGTGGACGTGGGTTAGGTTAAGGGTTAAAGTTAGGTTAGGCGTCAAAGTTAGGTTAAGCGTTCGGACGTGAGGCGTCAGGTGGCCGCACCTACCTTACGGCCGGACATCTTAGGTTAGGCTAAGGGCGCCGAGGTCACGTTACGTTCACCTTCGGGCGCCACACGTAGCTGTCACAGGTAGGTAGTAGTTCGGTCGGTCGGTCGTCGGCAAGCCGCAAAAAACTACAGACGACGTCGACAACAAGACCGAGCAGGAGGCAGATATATACCGAGCGCCAAAGAGACCGACCACACACACACACACACACACACACACAAAACAACAAACACCACCCACCGGCCAAAGGGGCACCAAAAAAACCCACAAAGCCGAGCACCACACGTCGCGACCAGAGGCAACCCGCAACCGCAACGGCGCTTTCCGCACCGGGCCGGATGCACGTACGACAACACCGCTACCCGTACACAAGGCCTCCCATTGCACACAGCCGCTCTGTGTTCAACATCATCAATGGCGCGCCCGCGGCTCGTCGCGGTCGCAGCCATGACGCCGCCGCCACTTTTGCACCAACACATTCACGCACCGCAAAACAGCTCGCCGACCCACCGACACAGCACAGCCGACAAACAAAAACAACCGCGGCGGCGGCAACAAAACAAAACAAACACCTCGCACCAAGCGTCCGACAGAAAACAAACGGACAGGCACACAGGCCTCTGCTAACGACCACGACACAGCGGCACGCTGCCCCTTTCCCGCCACTCTCGATTCACAGCGCACGCGACCCCGTCGTCGACGACGACACGCGACGGGCTCGCTTCCCGCAACCTACACCTTTCCGCCACTACGCACGGCTCCACCCGACGCCCGTCGCAACGGCACTACTGCACGCACTATCACCCCCGCCGCCGCCGCCGCCGCCGCCGCCTCCTCCTCTCTCCCCCTTCCCGTACACAACAACACAGCCAAAAACACACTCACGACCCAAACATAACAACATGGCACGTGCATCGGCGCACACCCCCAACCAGTCACCGTCGACACAACCACACGCAAGGCACGGAAAAACCGGCGTCCTTCCACGTTGCCATCAAAGCAGCACAAACAACCACACAGGAGGAACCACCAACAACTGCCGGCCGGCCGGCAACCACCAAACGCACATTCCCGCTCGCCACCACACACCTCTCGGCAGCCGTTTCGCAAAGACATGACATGACATGACGCGACATCATCGCATCACGGGCGACGCACGCACACCGACCCACTTTCCCGCCCGTCTCTCTCTCTCTTTTTCTTCCGACGCCTTCGGCCGAGCACACACGTACGTGGCACAACGCCCAACACAGTCACACACAGTCGACAGGCGCACGCCCAGGCACGCAACGACGCAGCGCAGCAAAGGCGCCCGCGACACATACCTCCTCTCCCGTCTCGCCGCCGACCGCCAGCCAGCCACTCGCAATGTGCACTGGCCAACCGGACACACGTCCACCGCGCCGCCTCCGACCACCCGCCAGGGGGCGCTCACGTCCGCGACAACAGCGCGGCCCGCCGCCGGGCGGGCCCAGCCCGGCCCAGGCGGCGCGCGCTGCTCTGCACTCGGCGCGCCGCGCCACACATCCTGCTGCAGACCGGGCTCGTCTCTCTGTACGCGTCTGCGTCTGCCCGCATCTCATCTTCCTGCGCATCAACACAAACGAGGCCACGTGAGCAAACCCCCGTCACAACGCCACATCACGCACTGCCTTGTCGACCGCCTAAATAAATGCACTCACCCACCAGCCATCCGCTTCGTCCTCTTCTTGCTTACTCGTTGTTCGTCGTTGTTGCTGCTGCACCAGCACCAGCACCAGCACCGGCGGCGGCGGCGGCGGCGGCGGCGGCGGCGGCGGCGGCGGCGGCGGCGGCAGCGGCAGCGGCAGCGCACACAGCCCCCAGCCGGCCGCATCCGAGGGGGCCCCGCCGCCAGCGTCGCCTCCTTGGGCACAGGTGCGGTGCTGTGGCCGCCCATCCAACCGCATTTGCTGGCCGTCCCAGCCGCCAGGCAGGCGTTCCCACTGCCGCGCACCGCCTCTGCTGCAGAAGACGAACAAACGAAACGTACAAACATACACGCACCCGAAGCGTGGCCACACACGGACGGGACCGACAGGCTCCAAGGCGACCAAACGATGGAAAAACAAACACAAAAACAAAAGACACGCGAGCGAGCGAGCAAGCACGCAGTCGCCTCGCCTCTGTCCTCCCGCCCCCGCCCTTCTCCCCACCACATGCCCACAAACACCACCGCCTGCCCGCATCTCCACATTCGCCCCCTCCATTTGTTCCCTTGCGTTCGTTCCTTCCTTCCTTCCATGTGTCTGCGTGCGCGGCGCCTCTCCAACATCCGCCGTCCGTCCGTCCCGTTTTCGCCGTACCACACGCCACCGTCGGCGCCGCCTCGCCTCCTCCCAGTCCACCACCGCCGCCGCCCCTGTCCGCCCCGCACACCACCATACACCGCTGCTTGTCCCGGCCGTTGCCACCAAAGGCGCCAGCCGCAAACCGCGCCAAACGCCGCAGCGCGCGTGCGTCCTTCCTTCTTGCTTGCTTCTCCGTGCCGACGCTGCCTCTATTCCCGCACCCATTCGGCCGACAAGCACTGGCGTCGACGACACAGCCGTTGGGCTCCGGCACTGCGCGTACCGGAGTTACACGCGCACCCCCCCTCGCGAACGCACGACTCATTCTCTTTGTTGTTTCTCCTCTTTCTTACGTCTTCGTTTCTTGTTTGTTTGTTTGTTTGTTTTTTTTTTTTTCCTCCCACCGCCGCATGTGACACAATGGCCTCCCTCCCCCTTTCGTTCGTTGTCGCCGCTTTGTTTCTCTTTCTCATTGGTGCACGTCCGACGCGCTCCATTTCCACCACACCACGGCCATCGGCCTCCTCAACGGGCAGGCGCAGTGTGCCATTCTCCGGCGCACAAGCACACCGCGCGGCTCGCTCTCCTCGCCCCCACGCCACGCCACGCCACGCAGCACAAATGATGCTGTCTCGCAACACGACACACGGTGCGCACACCCCCGACCACGCGGCTCTTAAAAGGCATGGCACCGGCGACATGCGCCGCCCCGGCCCGCATCCGTCGTCTCACGTTCACTGCCGGCCGCGTCTGAGGCTACAACCGCACCACAACAACGGTCCCCTCCCGGCAACACATTTGTTGCACAAACACAACCGCCGAGCGCAGCGCGAGCCACCCACACGCGCCCTCCCCGTCTTTAAAAGCCTCCGCGTCTCCTTTCTCCTTTCGCGCCCCTCCCATCTCCCGAATATGCCAGCAGCGGTGCCACTACCGCGAAACGGACACGCCTTCCGGGCCACATGCAAGGGCACGCCCACCACCAACTACTGCCATATTCGCGGACGCAGTTAGGCAACACGCAACGCACTCTCCACCTACTTTCTCTCTCTCGTCCATTCTCTTTAAAACACACGAACCAACCAACCACGGCTAACACACTTTTTCGCGACACCTTTGACTGCGTTATCTTGACCGTGACGGCAGCTATCGACCTTCCAATTCCCCACTAAACACACACACACCCCTACATACACACCCTTCGCTACACCGGACAACAACAGCGTACACAACAGGAGGGCACACGAAACGGCAGGCAAGGGCAACGCATTCTCATAGATTCCTCCTCCGAGCCATGTCGGCGAACGTTTCATCCGGGAAGGCAATGCAATTCAGCCGTCACCACGGCCGACACCTGCAGCCGCGCCGTAAACGCCTTTCAGTGCGGCTGCAATGCACGGGAACGTTCCGTTGCTATAGACAGCGCCTCTCCGTTTTTCCCTGCTTCGTTTTCCGGTGATTGCTTCTCCATTTTGTTTGTTTTATTACTTTCCGTTCCCCTCCTCCACCATTGTTTCCGTCCCCAACAGTTTTGCTCATTCCACACGTTCTGCCCAGACACGACACTCGACCGATCAAAGGTCAGCCTTTCGTCACCGTTCGCGGCGCCGACGGTGCCACAGTGCGACTGGTGTGAACACCGACACGTTGCCATGACGCCGGTGTACCGCGCCGATATTGACAGTTACTCAGAGCCGCCGGATCGGATCACATCACCGACACACCTGCCATTTCACACCGGGGGACACAGACCAACGAAACGCGTGTACGCCCATAACAACAAACAACGACCGTCGTCGTCTAGCCTCACGCTTACTGTACTCAACCGAACACACGTGCACCGTGAATGACGTGCGTGCGCACAACAGTCCAATCAATCATCAGTCAAACTGCAGAAACGGCTATCATCAAATCAAGGGCCAAATAGGTACACCACCGTGCGTGTCGCCTACCCCACCCGCCCGTACATTTCTTGGCGACTTCGTAATGGATGATAGTACGACACGTCCATTTAAAACGTCACCAACACACACACACCAACGCGCCGTACAGCAAAGGGAATAGTCGACGGCAACACAACATTTCACCCTCGCCATCATGTATGATGTGACAACAGACGGCCGTAACGGTGACATCCAACAATCAATCAATCGCGAGGACTTTCAATTGCAGTCACGTGACTAACCGGGCAGACGGAGACAAAGACATGAATCAGCGCCACAGACAGCACCAACACCTCCTATCGATCTATCTGTGTGTCGACAAACAACCACGCCAAGACTCGTGCACGCATTCCACGTCACACCGGCGGCAACCAAACCCTCGCGGCCGTACCCCAGTAACCACAACCACAACCACATTCGAGACCACACCACCACGGCACAGCAGCACCACCAGCTGCCTCGCAACCAACCAAACCGGGTAGCTATGCCGCCCCTCTCACTCACTCACTCACTCACTCACTCACACACACACAAACAATTCCGCTCTTCCCGCAAAGGCAATTTGGTGGCCCTGAAAAGGGCCGTTTTGCCGCTCTCGCAACGGAGGGAGCTTCCTTCCTTCCTTCCTTCCTTCCTTCCTTCCTTCCAAGAGCCGAAGTAACAACCTCCTCCTTACTTGGAGCTCGTGTACTTGGTCACCGCCTTCGTGCCCTCGCTCACGGCGTGCTTGGCCAGCTCGCCAGGCAGCAAGAGCCGCACAGCCGTCTGGATCTCGCGGGACGTGATGGTCGAGCGCTTGTTGTAGTGCGCCAGGCGAGACGCCTCGGCCGCAATGCGCTCGAAAATGTCGTTCACGAAGCTGTTCATGATGCTCATCGCCTTCGACGAGATGCCCGTGTCGGGGTGCACCTGCTTCAGCACCTTGTAGATGTAGATGGCATAGCTCTCCTTCCTCTTGCGCTTCTTCTTCTTGTCGCCCTTCGAAATGTTCTTCTGCGCCTTGCCGGCCTTCTTGGCGGCCTTCCCGCTAGTCTTGGGCGGCATCTCGAACGTACAACAACAGGCAGCAAGCGCTCCGCTCTAGTCAGCGTCTCCCCACACAGTGGCACCCGCCGCTACCGCAACACCGCACCTTTACCAGCTCGCCCTGTTGCGGCCGCCGACCAATGGGGCGCGCGCGCAACCGGCCGCCGCACCCGAGCCCATAAAGGGACCCCCACCCCGCCGCCGCCGGCACACGCACGCACTCCGCTGCTCGACTCGCTGCGGCTCGCACCGTTACGGTTACGTGTTTAGCGCTTACGCCACTAGCCAAACGCCATGTCCGGACGCGGAAAGGGAGGCAAAGTCAAGGGCAAGTCAAAGTCCCGCTCAAGCAGGGCTGGGCTCCAGTTCCCGGTCGGCAGAATCCACCGCCTCCTGCGCAAGGGAAACTACGCCGAGCGCGTCGGCGCCGGGGCGCCCGTCTACCTCGCCGCCGTCATGGAGTACCTCGCGGCTGAGGTGCTCGAGCTGGCCGGAAACGCGGCCCGCGACAACAAGAAGACGCGCATCATCCCGCGCCACCTGCAGCTCGCCATCCGCAACGACGAGGAGCTCAACAAGCTCTTGTCGGGCGTCACCATCGCACAGGGTGGTGTCCTGCCCAACATCCAGGCCGTCCTGCTGCCAAAGAAGACCGAGAAGAAGGCCTAAACAGGGACCGCGGCGCTGCGCTTGCGTGCTCCCTGCACGCAAACGCAAACGCGCCTTTGCCTTGCCGGCTCGCCTCACAACAATCGGCCCTTTTCAGGGCCACCACACAAACCTACGTCCAAAGCAAAGTTTCCGTCGTCCTCGCCGCACTTTACAACAACGTCCACAGCGCCGGCGCACGTCCGCCATCTTGTCCACAGCCCGTGTGGCCGAACACACACACATTTTTTCTGCACCCCTCCACGCACGCACAGTCGCGTTCCAAACAACGACAACGACATCAATACACCAATAATGTGATGTGATCATTGTTAATATGTTCATAATTAAAAGAGCGCGTAACGGCCCGACGACGGACGACACGCGGGCCGCCGCGCGCGCTCTCCAAACACACAGGCACAGGACAAACCAAACCAAACCAAACAGCTGATCCGATCGATGATCCGGCCCGC
>NW_026046049.1:0-27435 GCF_023898315.1 Schistocerca nitens
GCTCGCCGCGGATGCGGCGCGCGAGCTGGATGTCCTTGGGCATGATGGTGACGCGCTTGGCGTGGATTGCGCACAGGTTGGTGTCTTCGAAGAGGCCGACGAGGTAGGCCTCGCTGGCCTCCTGCAGGGCCATGACTGCGGAGCTCTGGAAGCGCAGGTCGGTCTTGAAGTCCTGGGCGATCTCGCGCACTAGGCGCTGGAACGGCAGCTTGCGGATGAGCAGCTCTGTGCTCTTCTGGTAGCGCCTGATTTCTCGCAGGGCGACGGTGCCCGGCCTGTAGCGGTGGGGCTTCTTGACGCCGCCGGTGGCGGGCGCGCTCTTCCTCGCCGCCTTGGTGGCGAGCTGTTTGCGCGGCGCCTTTCCGCCGGTGGACTTGCGGGCCGTTTGCTTTGTGCGGGCCATAGCGGTTAGCGGTGCGTGCGGTAGCGAAGCGTCCGGTGCTGCCTTGACAACGGGCCCGCGCGGGCCCGTGCTGCGCTTATATGCCCTCGGTGCGCGTGGTGGGGGGAGGGCGGGCCAGAGTCTATATAGGGGGGCGGCGCGCGCTCACGGCGCACCGTAGCCGACTCGCTAGCGCCGGGTGAGGAGCTGCCGCTTGTGCTTTTTTTGTTGCTTGAGGAGGAGGAAGAATGACAGGCCGCGGCAAGGGAGGAAAGGGGCTGGGCAAGGGTGGCGCCAAGCGGCACCGCAAGGTGTTGCGCGACAACATCCAGGGCATCACGAAGCCCGCCATCCGCCGCCTGGCTCGCAGGGGCGGCGTGAAGCGCATCTCTGGTCTGATCTACGAGGAGACCCGCGGAGTGCTGAAGGTGTTCCTGGAGAACGTGATCCGCGACGCGGTGACGTACACTGAGCACGCCAAGCGCAAGACTGTGACGGCCATGGACGTGGTGTACGCCCTGAAGAGGCAGGGGCGCACCCTGTACGGTTTCGGCGGTTAGGCAGGCAGCCGGTGTGCTGTGCTGTGGCCTTCCCGCGGCCGTGCCGTTGCCCGTGCTTGGTGGGAGAGACGAAAAACGGCCCTTTTCAGGGCCACCACACTGTTCGGAAATTGAAAAGTGCGAAAGGGTCTGTGTTGCCTGCCTGCCTCTGTGTGTGTGTGTTTGTTGTTGTTGTTGTTGTTGTTGTGCGCCTCTGTTGCTTTGCGTGCGTGCGTTCCGTTTGGAGTTTCGACGTGACGTGTGTGATGATGGATGCGGGAGGGCGCGGCTGAGTCCGGTGTGTGCGTGGTTTGTTTGTGGCGCGGGCCGGATCATCGATCGGATCAGCTGTTTGGTTTGGTTTGGTTTGTCCTGTGCCTGTGTGTTTGGAGAGCGCGCGCGGCGGCCCGCGTGTCGTCCGTCGTCGGGCCGTTACGCGCTCTTTTAATTATGAACATATTAACAATGATCACATCACATTATTGGTGTATTGATGTCGTTGTCGTTGTTTGGAACGCGACTGTGCGTGCGTGGAGGGGTGCAGAAAAAATGTGTGTGTGTTCGGCCACACGGGCTGTGGACAAGATGGCGGACGTGCGCCGGCGCTGTGGACGTTGTTGTAAAGTGCGGCGAGGACGACGGAAACTTTGCTTTGGACGTAGGTTTGTGTGGTGGCCCTGAAAAGGGCCGATTGTTGTGAGGCGAGCCGGCAAGGCAAAGGCGCGTTTGCGTTTGCGTGCAGGGAGCACGCAAGCGCAGCGCCGCGGTCCCTGTTTAGGCCTTCTTCTCGGTCTTCTTTGGCAGCAGGACGGCCTGGATGTTGGGCAGGACACCACCCTGTGCGATGGTGACGCCCGACAAGAGCTTGTTGAGCTCCTCGTCGTTGCGGATGGCGAGCTGCAGGTGGCGCGGGATGATGCGCGTCTTCTTGTTGTCGCGGGCCGCGTTTCCGGCCAGCTCGAGCACCTCAGCCGCGAGGTACTCCATGACGGCGGCGAGGTAGACGGGCGCCCCGGCGCCGACGCGCTCGGCGTAGTTTCCCTTGCGCAGGAGGCGGTGGATTCTGCCGACCGGGAACTGGAGCCCAGCCCTGCTTGAGCGGGACTTTGACTTGCCCTTGACTTTGCCTCCCTTTCCGCGTCCGGACATGGCGTTTGGCTAGTGGCGTAAGCGCTAAACACGTAACCGTAACGGTGCGAGCCGCAGCGAGTCGAGCAGCGGAGTGCGTGCGTGTGCCGGCGGCGGCGGGGTGGGGGTCCCTTTATGGGCTCGGGTGCGGCGGCCGGTTGCGCGCGCGCCCCATTGGTCGGCGGCCGCAACAGGGCGAGCTGGTAAAGGTGCGGTGTTGCGGTAGCGGCGGGTGCCACTGTGTGGGGAGACGCTGACTAGAGCGGAGCGCTTGCTGCCTGTTGTTGTACGTTCGAGATGCCGCCCAAGACTAGCGGGAAGGCCGCCAAGAAGGCCGGCAAGGCGCAGAAGAACATTTCGAAGGGCGACAAGAAGAAGAAGCGCAAGAGGAAGGAGAGCTATGCCATCTACATCTACAAGGTGCTGAAGCAGGTGCACCCCGACACGGGCATCTCGTCGAAGGCGATGAGCATCATGAACAGCTTCGTGAACGACATTTTCGAGCGCATTGCGGCCGAGGCGTCTCGCCTGGCGCACTACAACAAGCGCTCGACCATCACGTCCCGCGAGATCCAGACGGCTGTGCGGCTCTTGCTGCCTGGCGAGCTGGCCAAGCACGCCGTGAGCGAGGGCACGAAGGCGGTGACCAAGTACACGAGCTCCAAGTAAGGAGGAGGTTGTTACTTCGGCTCTTGGAAGGAAGGAAGGAAGGAAGGAAGGAAGGAAGGAAGCTCCCTCCGTTGCGAGAGCGGCAAAACGGCCCTTTTCAGGGCCACCAAATTGCCTTTGCGGGAAGAGCGGAATTGTTGTGTGTGTGTGGTGAGTGAGTGAGTGAGTGAGAGGGGCGGCATAGCTACCCGGTTTGGTTGGTTGCGAGGCAGCTGGTGGTGCTGCTGTGCCGTGGTGGTGTGGTCTCGAATGTGGTTGTGGTTGTGGTTACTGGGGTACGGCCGCGAGGGTTTGGTTGCCGCCGGTGTGACGTGGAATGCGTGCACGAGTCTTGGCGTGGTTGTTTGTCGACACACAGATAGATCGATAGGAGGTGTTGGTGCTGTCTGTGGCGCTGATTCATGTCTTTGTCTCCGTCTGCCCGGTTAGTCACGTGACTGCAATTGAAAGTCCTCGCGATTGATTGATTGTTGGATGTCACCGTTACGGCCGTCTGTTGTCACATCATACATGATGGCGAGGGTGAAATGTTGTGTTGCCGTCGACTATTCCCTTTGCTGTACGGCGCGTTGGTGTGTGTGTGTTGGTGACGTTTTAAATGGACGTGTCGTACTATCATCCATTACGAAGTCGCCAAGAAATGTACGGGCGGGTGGGGTAGGCGACACGCACGGTGGTGTACCTATTTGGCCCTTGATTTGATGATAGCCGTTTCTGCAGTTTGACTGATGATTGATTGGACTGTTGTGCGCACGCACGTCATTCACGGTGCACGTGTGTTCGGTTGAGTACAGTAAGCGTGAGGCTAGACGACGACGGTCGTTGTTTGTTGTTATGGGCGTACACGCGTTTCGTTGGTCTGTGTCCCCCGGTGTGAAATGGCAGGTGTGTCGGTGATGTGATCCGATCCGGCGGCTCTGAGTAACTGTCAATATCGGCGCGGTACACCGGCGTCATGGCAACGTGTCGGTGTTCACACCAGTCGCACTGTGGCACCGTCGGCGCCGCGAACGGTGACGAAAGGCTGACCTTTGATCGGTCGAGTGTCGTGTCTGGGCAGAACGTGTGGAATGAGCAAAACTGTTGGGGACGGAAACAATGGTGGAGGAGGGGAACGGAAAGTAATAAAACAAACAAAATGGAGAAGCAATCACCGGAAAACGAAGCAGGGAAAAACGGAGAGGCGCTGTCTATAGCAACGGAACGTTCCCGTGCATTGCAGCCGCACTGAAAGGCGTTTACGGCGCGGCTGCAGGTGTCGGCCGTGGTGACGGCTGAATTGCATTGCCTTCCCGGATGAAACGTTCGCCGACATGGCTCGGAGGAGGAATCTATGAGAATGCGTTGCCCTTGCCTGCCGTTTCGTGTGCCCTCCTGTTGTGTACGCTGTTGTTGTCCGGTGTAGCGAAGGGTGTGTATGTAGGGGTGTGTGTGTGTTTAGTGGGGAATTGGAAGGTCGATAGCTGCCGTCACGGTCAAGATAACGCAGTCAAAGGTGTCGCGAAAAAGTGTGTTAGCCGTGGTTGGTTGGTTCGTGTGTTTTAAAGAGAATGGACGAGAGAGAGAAAGTAGGTGGAGAGTGCGTTGCGTGTTGCCTAACTGCGTCCGCGAATATGGCAGTAGTTGGTGGTGGGCGTGCCCTTGCATGTGGCCCGGAAGGCGTGTCCGTTTCGCGGTAGTGGCACCGCTGCTGGCATATTCGGGAGATGGGAGGGGCGCGAAAGGAGAAAGGAGACGCGGAGGCTTTTAAAGACGGGGAGGGCGCGTGTGGGTGGCTCGCGCTGCGCTCGGCGGTTGTGTTTGTGCAACAAATGTGTTGCCGGGAGGGGACCGTTGTTGTGGTGCGGTTGTAGCCTCAGACGCGGCCGGCAGTGAACGTGAGACGACGGATGCGGGCCGGGGCGGCGCATGTCGCCGGTGCCATGCCTTTTAAGAGCCGCGTGGTCGGGGGTGTGCGCACCGTGTGTCGTGTTGCGAGACAGCATCATTTGTGCTGCGTGGCGTGGCGTGGCGTGGGGGCGAGGAGAGCGAGCCGCGCGGTGTGCTTGTGCGCCGGAGAATGGCACACTGCGCCTGCCCGTTGAGGAGGCCGATGGCCGTGGTGTGGTGGAAATGGAGCGCGTCGGACGTGCACCAATGAGAAAGAGAAACAAAGCGGCGACAACGAACGAAAGGGGGAGGGAGGCCATTGTGTCACATGCGGCGGTGGGAGGAAAAAAAAAAAAACAAACAAACAAACAAACAAGAAACGAAGACGTAAGAAAGAGGAGAAACAACAAAGAGAATGAGTCGTGCGTTCGCGAGGGGGGGTGCGCGTGTAACTCCGGTACGCGCAGTGCCGGAGCCCAACGGCTGTGTCGTCGACGCCAGTGCTTGTCGGCCGAATGGGTGCGGGAATAGAGGCAGCGTCGGCACGGAGAAGCAAGCAAGAAGGAAGGACGCACGCGCGCTGCGGCGTTTGGCGCGGTTTGCGGCTGGCGCCTTTGGTGGCAACGGCCGGGACAAGCAGCGGTGTATGGTGGTGTGCGGGGCGGACAGGGGCGGCGGCGGTGGTGGACTGGGAGGAGGCGAGGCGGCGCCGACGGTGGCGTGTGGTACGGCGAAAACGGGACGGACGGACGGCGGATGTTGGAGAGGCGCCGCGCACGCAGACACATGGAAGGAAGGAAGGAACGAACGCAAGGGAACAAATGGAGGGGGCGAATGTGGAGATGCGGGCAGGCGGTGGTGTTTGTGGGCATGTGGTGGGGAGAAGGGCGGGGGCGGGAGGACAGAGGCGAGGCGACTGCGTGCTTGCTCGCTCGCTCGCGTGTCTTTTGTTTTTGTGTTTGTTTTTCCATCGTTTGGTCGCCTTGGAGCCTGTCGGTCCCGTCCGTGTGTGGCCACGCTTCGGGTGCGTGTATGTTTGTACGTTTCGTTTGTTCGTCTTCTGCAGCAGAGGCGGTGCGCGGCAGTGGGAACGCCTGCCTGGCGGCTGGGACGGCCAGCAAATGCGGTTGGATGGGCGGCCACAGCACCGCACCTGTGCCCAAGGAGGCGACGCTGGCGGCGGGGCCCCCTCGGATGCGGCCGGCTGGGGGCTGTGTGCGCTGCCGCTGCCGCTGCCGCCGCCGCCGCCGCCGCCGCCGCCGCCGCCGCCGCCGCCGCCGCCGCCGCCGGTGCTGGTGCTGGTGCTGGTGCAGCAGCAACAACGACGAACAACGAGTAAGCAAGAAGAGGACGAAGCGGATGGCTGGTGGGTGAGTGCATTTATTTAGGCGGTCGACAAGGCAGTGCGTGATGTGGCGTTGTGACGGGGGTTTGCTCACGTGGCCTCGTTTGTGTTGATGCGCAGGAAGATGAGATGCGGGCAGACGCAGACGCGTACAGAGAGACGAGCCCGGTCTGCAGCAGGATGTGTGGCGCGGCGCGCCGAGTGCAGAGCAGCGCGCGCCGCCTGGGCCGGGCTGGGCCCGCCCGGCGGCGGGCCGCGCTGTTGTCGCGGACGTGAGCGCCCCCTGGCGGGTGGTCGGAGGCGGCGCGGTGGACGTGTGTCCGGTTGGCCAGTGCACATTGCGAGTGGCTGGCTGGCGGTCGGCGGCGAGACGGGAGAGGAGGTATGTGTCGCGGGCGCCTTTGCTGCGCTGCGTCGTTGCGTGCCTGGGCGTGCGCCTGTCGACTGTGTGTGACTGTGTTGGGCGTTGTGCCACGTACGTGTGTGCTCGGCCGAAGGCGTCGGAAGAAAAAGAGAGAGAGAGACGGGCGGGAAAGTGGGTCGGTGTGCGTGCGTCGCCCGTGATGCGATGATGTCGCGTCATGTCATGTCATGTCTTTGCGAAACGGCTGCCGAGAGGTGTGTGGTGGCGAGCGGGAATGTGCGTTTGGTGGTTGCCGGCCGGCCGGCAGTTGTTGGTGGTTCCTCCTGTGTGGTTGTTTGTGCTGCTTTGATGGCAACGTGGAAGGACGCCGGTTTTTCCGTGCCTTGCGTGTGGTTGTGTCGACGGTGACTGGTTGGGGGTGTGCGCCGATGCACGTGCCATGTTGTTATGTTTGGGTCGTGAGTGTGTTTTTGGCTGTGTTGTTGTGTACGGGAAGGGGGAGAGAGGAGGAGGCGGCGGCGGCGGCGGCGGCGGCGGGGGTGATAGTGCGTGCAGTAGTGCCGTTGCGACGGGCGTCGGGTGGAGCCGTGCGTAGTGGCGGAAAGGTGTAGGTTGCGGGAAGCGAGCCCGTCGCGTGTCGTCGTCGACGACGGGGTCGCGTGCGCTGTGAATCGAGAGTGGCGGGAAAGGGGCAGCGTGCCGCTGTGTCGTGGTCGTTAGCAGAGGCCTGTGTGCCTGTCCGTTTGTTTTCTGTCGGACGCTTGGTGCGAGGTGTTTGTTTTGTTTTGTTGCCGCCGCCGCGGTTGTTTTTGTTTGTCGGCTGTGCTGTGTCGGTGGGTCGGCGAGCTGTTTTGCGGTGCGTGAATGTGTTGGTGCAAAAGTGGCGGCGGCGTCATGGCTGCGACCGCGACGAGCCGCGGGCGCGCCATTGATGATGTTGAACACAGAGCGGCTGTGTGCAATGGGAGGCCTTGTGTACGGGTAGCGGTGTTGTCGTACGTGCATCCGGCCCGGTGCGGAAAGCGCCGTTGCGGTTGCGGGTTGCCTCTGGTCGCGACGTGTGGTGCTCGGCTTTGTGGGTTTTTTTGGTGCCCCTTTGGCCGGTGGGTGGTGTTTGTTGTTTTGTGTGTGTGTGTGTGTGTGTGTGTGTGTGGTCGGTCTCTTTGGCGCTCGGTATATATCTGCCTCCTGCTCGGTCTTGTTGTCGACGTCGTCTGTAGTTTTTTGCGGCTTGCCGACGACCGACCGACCGAACTACTACCTACCTGTGACAGCTACGTGTGGCGCCCGAAGGTGAACGTAACGTGACCTCGGCGCCCTTAGCCTAACCTAAGATGTCCGGCCGTAAGGTAGGTGCGGCCACCTGACGCCTCACGTCCGAACGCTTAACCTAACTTTGACGCCTAACCTAACTTTAACCCTTAACCTAACCCACGTCCACCTAACGTAACCTAACCTAACCCAAGCGACGCCAACCCTAACCTAAGGTGTTGTACACTGCGAATGTCGAAGGCATGTTATAGTCTTAGGTGGAGAGCACTACACGCAACAAGCGGCTACACGGGTAGCAGGGGTTGTGTGGCGTGGGCTGGGCGGTTTTGTTAGGTTAGATGGCCTTGGGCAAGTACAGAAAGGGGGCAACAGCAGCCTCAACGGGTGCGGGGACCAAGCAGCAATCGGTATCGTTTGTTAATTGTCAACTGTCGAAGCTGCGTTGGTACAGTACCGGAACCGCAAGCGCTGACAGAGAAAGCACCGAAGCTCTGCAATCGTGATAAGGTACAGAAAGCTGGCTGACGCCAGGGATAAATTCTGCCGAAATTGTCACAAAGGTACAGACGGTGTTTTAGAAAGGCTCG
The DNA here is from genome assembly GCF_023898315.1 of Schistocerca nitens. Classification (NCBI taxonomy): domain Eukaryota; kingdom Metazoa; phylum Arthropoda; class Insecta; order Orthoptera; family Acrididae; genus Schistocerca; species Schistocerca nitens. The sequence goes on from NW_026046049.1 coordinate 8,156, forward strand.
ATTGCATGCAACCGGTGGTGGTGTGTTCGTCGCTGTTTGAGTAGTAGTTTTGATCCTGTAGTGAAGTAGAGGTGGATGGTTCCTGTGAAATATTGTGGGTGGAGGTTACACCCAACAACCGAGCTAGGTTTAATAATAATTGGCTCCTTTGACCGACCTCCCGACGCAGCAGCATTAGTGGCAGAACAACGGAGAGACGGATTTTGGAAACACATTTCACATACATTTTCCTCAGCATGTTAGGGTCTTAGGTGGAGATTTCAATTTACCCGATATAGACTGGGACACTCAGATGATGTTCAGGACGGGTGGTAGGGGGACAGAGAGCATCGAGTGACATTATACTGAGTGCACTGTCCGAAAATCACCTCGAGCAAAATGAACAGAGAACCGACTCGTGGAGATAACATCGTGGACCTACGGATGACAAACAGACCCGAACGTGTTTCGACTCTGTATGTGCAGAACAGGGACGCAGTGATCATAAGGCCGTTGCAGGGAGGACGGTGTATCTATCTGTTTTGGCTAGCAAGAGTAATAGAAGGCAGATTTGCAGACGACCCGACAGATGAAAAGGCAAATGCCTGTTCCGACACTGACAATGTTGAGTGTTCATGGAGAAAGTGCAAGGCAATGGTAAAAATGCGTTTTTAGACAGGTACGTGCCGAGTGTCGAACTGTGAGGGATGGGAAAAAAAACCCACCGTGGTATACTACAACAACAACGTTAGGAAACTGTTGCGAAAGCAAAGAGAGCTTCACCCAAAGTTTAAACGCAGCCAAAACCTCCGAGACAAACAGAAGCTAAACGATGTCCAAAGTGTGAGCGTAAGGAGGGCTATGCGTGAAGCGTTCAGTGAATTCGAAAGTAGAACAAACCCTATGTACCGACGTTGACAGAAAATGCTAGGACGTTCCGGTCTTGCGTTGAATCAGTAAGTGGCTCGAAACAGCATATCCAGACACTCCGGCATGGTGATGGCATTGAAACAGAGGATGACACGCGTAAAGCTGTGAAATACCTAAACACCTGTTTCCAAAGCTGTTTCACAGAGGACGGACCGCACTGCAGTTCCGTCTCTAAATGCTCGCACGAACGAGAAACCGGCTGACATCGAAATAAGTGTCCAAGGAGGAATGGGAAAGTCCGCCGGACCCGACGGGATTACCAATTCGCGATTCCTACACAGGGTACGCGAAACAACCTGCCCCCCTTCTAACAGCCGTGTACCGCAAGTCTCTGGAGAGGAAGGGAGGGTTCCAAATGATTGGAAAAGAGCACAGGTAGTCCCAGTCGTCGAGCAGATGCGCAAAAACCATAGACCCATATCTCTGACGTCGATGTGTTGTAGAACATGTTGTTTGCTCGAGTATCATGTCGTTTGTGGAAACTCCAGAGTCTACTATGTAGGAATCCATGTTGGATTCCGGAAACAGCGATCGTGTGTGAGACCCCCAGCTCGCTTTATTTGCGCATGAGACCCAGAAAATATGAGATACAGGCTCCCAGGTGGATGCCATTGTCGTTGACGTCCGGAAGGCGTTCGATACAGCTCCGCACCGTCGCCTGATAAACGACGTAAGAGTCTACAGAATATCAGACCAACTGTGTGGCTGGATTGACGAGATGTTAGCAGACGGAACACAGCATGTTGTTATCAATGGAGAGACAGACGTCTACAGACGTTAAAGTAACCCCTGGCGTGCCACGGGGGAGTGTTATGGGACCATTGCTTTTCACAATTCATATCATATAAATGAGCTAGTAGATAGTGCCGGACGTTCCATGCGTCGTTTCGCGGATGATGTGCTGTATGTAGTATACAGAGAGGTTGCAGGACGATCGGCAGCGGATAGGCACCCGGTGCAGGGAGTGGCAACTGTCCCCTTAACATAGACAAATGTGATGTATTGCGAATATACAGAAAGAAGGATCGTTTATTGTATGATTGATTATATGATAGCGGGACAAACACTGGTAGCTGTGACGTCTGTAAAATATGTATCTGGGAGTATGCGTGCGGAATGATTTGGAAGTGGAATGATGATCAGATAAAAGTAATTGTTGGTAAGGCGGGTACCAGGTTGAGATGCACTGGGAGAATGCTTAGCAAAAATGTAGTCCATCAACAAAGGAGGTGGCTTACAAAAACACGCGTTCGACCGACCCATACGTGAGTGTTGCCCACCAGTGTGGGATGCGTAGCAGGTCGGGTTGACGGAGGAGATAGAGAAAGGTCCAACGTTTCGTCACAGGGTTATGTGGTAACCGTGATAGTTAAGTGGCAGACTCTGCAAGGGAGGCGCTCTCTGCATCGCGGTGTAGCTTGCTCGCCAGGTTTTCGAGAGGGTGCGTTTCCGGATGAGGTATCGAATATATTGCTTCCCCGTACGTATATACCTCCCGAGGAGATCCCGAATGTAGTAAAAGTAGAGAGATTCGAGCGCGCACGGAGGCTTTCAGACAGTCGTTGTTCCCGCGAACCATACGCGACTGGAACGGCAAAGGGAGGCAATGACGACAGTGGCACGTAACGTAAAAAGTGCCCTCCGCCACACACCGTTGGGTGGCTTGCGGCGTATAAATGTAGGAGGTCGGCTGTCGTGTGTGCTTGGAGGCAGATTCGGTGTGTCTGTAGTTGCGGACGGCGGTCAGCCCCCCTCGCGTAAGCGGCGAGGGGCGGCGGCGCTCGGTTGGCCGGTGCCGATGTTGCGCAGGCGGCGCCCGTTTTGTTTGCGGCGGGCAATTTTGTGAGAAAGGGGCGCGAATGTTGGCGGGCGAGGTGGCCCGACGGCTGCGGGCCGATCGGGAAACGGTGGGAGGGCGATGGGGCGGCGGAGGTGCGTTTGCACGGCCGGCATCGCCGCACGCCTCCGCTTGTGTGGCTGTGGCGGCGGCCGCGCTGGCCGGGCTGGCGCGGCGACGGTGTGGCACTTTTGCCGAAGGTTTGGCCATTGTGGCGGGTCGTCGGCTGGGGCTGTGGGGGCGGCATGTGGGCGGGGGCGGCGATTCTCGGCGGGCCGAGCCAGGCTGTAGCGCGCGGTAGCTGCAGTTTGGCCGTGGTTTGCGGCGCTGCCGTGGCGACTGGTTGGCGACTGTGGTGTGGCCGTGTGTAGCCCCATCCTCGGTGGTTTGAACGGCGCGGGTGGTTGCGGCGCAGGTTTGGGGCTGGTCCGCACAGGCTGTCGGACGTTGGGCGGTAGCAAGCGCGGGAGGCGCGGCGCGGCGGCGCGCAGAGTGGCGGCCGCTCTCTCGGCCGTCCGCGCCCGCCCGCGACACTGGCTGGGCCTGGCGGCGCGGCGGCTATTCTCTGCCGCCGTGCTTGCCGCCTGCCGCTCTCGCTCTCGCTCTCGTGTGTGTACGCGCGTCGTCGAAATAATGGCAGATCAGGCGGCTACGAACGAGACTGCTGCGGCACCCGCCGCCACCGGCACGACGAAGAAGGCCAAGTCTGCGGCGTCTGCGAAGAAGCCGCGCGCCAAGCCTGCGCACCCGCGCACCTCTGAGATGGTGACGGCCGCCATCAAGAGTCTGAAGGAGCGCGGCGGCTCGTCGCTGCAGGCGATCAAGAAGTACATTGCCGCGCACTACAAGCTGGACGCGGAGAAGCTGGCGCCCTTTATCAAGAAGTACCTCAAGTCGGCCGTCGTGGCTGGCGAGCTGGTGCAGACGAAGGGGAAGGGCGCGTCCGGCTCTTTCAAGCTTGCCGGCGCCGGCGGCGGGGCGGCCGAGGGCGGCAAGGCCCGTGCCGGCGGTGCGAAGAAGAAGCGCGCCGCTCCGGCCAGCAAGGAGAAGAAGGGCGCCCGTGCGGCCGGCGCAAAGAAGGCTGGTGGCGTGAAGGCGGCGACCGGTCGGAAGGCGGGCGCCGCCAAGAAGGCGTCTGCGGCGTCGGCGGCTCCCGCGGGTGCGAAGAAGGCGGCTGCGGCCAAGCCGGCCAAGGCCAAGTCGCCGTCGAAGGCGAAGAAGGCCGCGAAGGTTCCGACGAAGAAGCCGAAGGCGCCGCGCCCGAAGAAGGCGACGACGCCGTCTAAGGCGAAGGCTTCGCCCAAGAAGAAGAAGTGAAGTTAAAGTAAAGAAAGGAAAGGGGAAGGAAGGGAAGGGCTGGCGCTTGACCCCGTCGTCCCCCACCCCCCTCCCCCGCGTCGTCTAGTGGCGCGCGATGGCACGGCTGCGCGCGGCCCAAAACGGCCCTTCTCAGGGCCATCAGAGGACGTCGGGAAGGCGTTGATTGTCGTGCTTGGCGCGTTGTGTTGTCTTGTTTGGGTGGCCGTGCGTGCATGCGCCGGGGTGTGTGTGTGTGTGTGTGTGTGTGGGGTTGGTTGGTGTTTGTGTGGCGTTTCTGTATGACCCTTGTGGGTACTGTGTGCGTGCCGTGGTGGTTGGATTGTGGGGCCGGTGGCGGTAGGCGGCGGCGCGCGGTAGCGGAGCGGTTGTGGCCGTTTTGTTTTGTGTTTTGTATTTTGTGCGGCGGCCGACGGTTGGTTTCTCATGTTTCTGGAGACTCTGTTTGTTTGCTTGCTTTGCGGATGGCGCGTCTTGTTTGTTATGTGTGTGTCCTCTCTGTGTGAAAGGGGGACGGGGACGTTGAGACGTGGAAGTGGCCGGCGGGAATTGGGAAGGCGCGGTGGCGCCTCGGAGACGGCGGCGGCCAGCCACCCGTGGTGACGTCGTCCGGCTGTTTGTTTGTGTGTATTTGAAGGGGTGGGGTGGGATGACGTCGATTGTGATTGTTGGCGAGAGCGGCTGTGTACGGGAGGGAGGGTGGGGAATTGTGGTGGTTGTTTTAACGGGGCTAGAGAGAGAGGCTGGGCGGCAAGACCGACAAAAGTTTTGCTCGCGACGGAGAGATGTTAGTGGCCCTGAAAAGGGCCGTTTTTTTTGTGTTGCGCGCGTGCGGTGCCGTGCCGCGGCTAAGCGGTTTAGGCGCGCTCGCCGCGGATGCGGCGCGCGAGCTGGATGTCCTTGGGCATGATGGTGACGCGCTTGGCGTGGATTGCGCACAGGTTGGTGTCTTCGAAGAGGCCGACGAGGTAGGCCTCGCTGGCCTCCTGCAGGGCCATGACTGCGGAGCTCTGGAAGCGCAGGTCGGTCTTGAAGTCCTGGGCGATCTCGCGCACTAGGCGCTGGAACGGCAGCTTGCGGATGAGCAGCTCTGTGCTCTTCTGGTAGCGCCTGATTTCTCGCAGGGCGACGGTGCCCGGCCTGTAGCGGTGGGGCTTCTTGACGCCGCCGGTGGCGGGCGCGCTCTTCCTCGCCGCCTTGGTGGCGAGCTGTTTGCGCGGCGCCTTTCCGCCGGTGGACTTGCGGGCCGTTTGCTTTGTGCGGGCCATAGCGGTTAGCGGTGCGTGCGGTAGCGAAGCGTCCGGTGCTGCCTTGACAACGGGCCCGCGCGGGCCCGTGCTGCGCTTATATGCCCTCGGTGCGCGTGGTGGGGGGAGGGCGGGCCAGAGTCTATATAGGGGGGCGGCGCGCGCTCACGGCGCACCACTCGAGTTAGCGATGCCGAGCGAGACGGACGCACGCGCCGAGCGCTCCGCTCCCGAGGCCGCTAATGCGCTTCCGACAGCTCCAGCGGACAGGGCCGCGTCCCTGCACGCTAACGGGGTCGAGTTGAGTACATCAGTTTCACCACCGAGTGTTTCTGACAGTGCTCCTCCCCCAACGAGCGTCGACCGTGCTAACGTGTATCGCGTCTCTCGCGAAAGTGAAACCGTGATTTCGATCTCTCGCGAGTGTTGTGCGTCGTTGCAGCAGCCGTTGGAGACGTCCGTGGGCGCCCCCACAGAGCAGCAAGACAGCGACGAAGCACTCCAGCTTCTGGTGAGTCTCATGCCGCACGCAGCCGCTGCACCCCTCGGAGTCGATTCCGATAACGACGAAGAGGAAATGCAGACAGAGCAGACACCGGCAGACTCACAAGCGTCAACGTCACGTGCCTCGAGGAAGAGGCAGAAGTCCGACGACGACTCCTCAGCCCCGGAAGTGCGCAAGTTCCGCAAGGAATACGCGCAAAACGGCACTAAAACCGGGACGACAATACGCCGCCGCACGCTGAAGTCCAAAGTGGACAAGGACGGCTTCGTAACTGCTACGAAGACCGCAAAAGCCACACGACAACCGACAGCAGCACCAGTAGGCACGAGCAACAGCTTCGGAGCACTTAGTGACTCGGAAGACGAGGAGCTGACACTGCCACCGCCGCAGCAGCGTCGCGCACTGCCGCCGCTTATAGTGAAGTTTGAAGGCCACTTCCGTGAGCTGCAGAACGCTCTGAACTTGCTGATTGGCAAGGACAGCTACACCATCAGCGTGACAGGCGATGACCTTCACAAAGTGAAGGTGAAAACCACCGAACACTTCGTAAAGGTCAGCGAGGAATGCACCAGACGGGGCTGGAACTTCTACACCTTCAGCTCCAACAGGAAGAAGCCCCTGAAGGTTGTATTCCGCAAGATACCGCGTACCATGAAACCAGAAGAGTTGAAGGAAGACCTGGAACAAATGGGGTACTGCGTTGAAGAAGTCATAAGAATGAAACTTCATCGCACCAAGGGACGCAACCCGCTCTTCCTGGTAATTGCAAACAACACGGCGGAAAACCGGAAGCTTTTTCAACTCAAGCGGATAGGCAACTTGGAAGTGTGCGCAGAAGTGCTTCGCAACAAAGCTGCATACGCTCAGTGCTACCGCTGCCTGGAACTCGGCCACTCGACTAAGTACTGTGGAATGCCCGAGTATTGTGTTAAGTGCGGAGAGCAACACGCCACAGAAGCGTGTGCTAAAACTGGTGTTCCACACAAAGACTTCACGCCTAAGTGCAAACTCTGTGGTGAAGAGCACTGCGCAAATTATAGAGGTTGCACTAAACACAAAACGTTTGCGGCTCGCGCCCGCGGAAACGAGACGCAGCAGCGAAGAGTTTCGGCGGGAACGTCGCACCCACGTGGAGCCCCAACGGCCAGCCACAGCCAGACAAAGAGGAAACGCGTCCGCCGAGGCCGCGCATCCGGCCGAGCACATTCCGAGGCGGTCGACAACCTCGCCCAGCAGCGCGGGAACTCCGACGCCCGGAACAAAGAGCGGCAGCAGCCCCACAGGCAGCCGCAGAACCCCCCACCGGCAATGGAGCGCGATGGCGGACAGGCTCCGCCCGCCGCCTCACAGCAGGTACAAGCGCGCCATCACGCAGCACCGGCCGCAGCCAACCAGGCCGCAGGCCCGCCTTCCCAGCCGCAGCGCGCCGCACCAGTGGCGGCCCAGCCGCAGGCAGTCGCCCCGCCTGCGCCCCTGCCCAGACAAGTAGCTCCTACCACCGCGCCTCGCCGTAGCGGAGCGGATCAATCAGCGCCGCCCGTCCCGGACCGGTCCAGCATGGCCGACTTCCCCGAACCGCGATGGCGGCGGCAGCGGCCAATCACCGCCCAGCAGCCTGCTCCAGCAGCCCACACCAGCGGCGGCCAGCAGCGCGGCGGAAACCGGACGACGGGCGACGGCCATGCTGTCGGCCCCCGACAAAATGGCGTACACACCGTCCGCCATGATGTCGGCCTCCGACAAGATGGCGACCGCATCGACCGTCTCCTTGACACAATGCAACTAATGATGGCTCGCGTGACCGAGCTGATGGCCGCAGTACAGCAAGTACTCGCCGTAGCCTCGTCCACCGCCCGTCATGCCTGAAAACCGAAGAAGCCTGAAGGTCTGCGTATTCAACGCAAATGGCCTGAAAACGCAGGATGGCGAATTCCGGCAGTTTCTGCGCGACGAGGACATTGACATCTGCCTCGTCGCAGAAACTCACCTGAAGCCCGGCGTGCGAGTCGGCGTCGCTAACTACGTCTGCCACCGATACGACAGACCGACAGCAGGAGGCGGGACGGCCGTTTACGTCCGGCGCTCCATCAGACACCATCGGGTTCCCGTGCCAGAACTGACGTCGACTGAAGCAGCCGCAGTCGCAGTTGACACTGTGCACGGCAGAATAACCTTCTGCGCTGTCTACAGGCCGCCGCGCGGACAACTGGATGTCGCAGACGCCAATAAACTCCTGTCCCTCCAAGGAAACCTTATACTTGGGGGCGACTGGAACGCGAAGCACGCGGCATGGAATAGCCGCCTAACCAACACCAGCGGCAGACGACTACAACGCTTAATAGAGCGCCACGATGCGGTCGCAGTAGGACCACACGACGCCACCATTTATCCAACACGCGGACGGGAGGACGTGTTGGACTTCATTATAATGAAAGGCATACGGCAGCACGTGGCGGCCAGCACTCGGACGGCACTCGCGTCCGATCACGTGCCAGTCATCTTCCTGCTCGACGCCGACGTCACGCCGTTACAACGCAGAGGACTCGACCTGAGGGGCATAAATTGGGAAGAGTACCGAGCGAACGTGACGGAAGCCCTCACGACACCCCCCGACGTCGACGCCGACGCCGCACTTCAGCACCTGTCGCAAGCCATCACAGATGCAGCCACGGCCGCAACACCCGCGAGGCGTCCAGCGGAGGAAGTTCAACTCCCTCACCAGCTCCCGCAACACATCCGAGACGCCATAGCTGCCAAAAACAGGCTGCAGCGGGAATGGCAGCTCACGCGAAACCCGCGCACTAAGCGGGAATTAAATCGAATGCGCCGCCACATCAGGGCGGACGTGGATGCGCATCGAAACGCTGAATGGGCTGCGAAAATAGGGCAACTCGACATCGAGGATGGGTCGGCGTGGAAGTCCATGAAAAGCTTCCTACGCCGCACGCAGCCCATACCGCCTCTGCTTGTGGGTAACAGGTTTGTTAGCGAACCAGACGCCAAGGCTAACGCACTGGCTGATGCTTTCGCTGCAAACTTTACCCCTATGGAGGACCCAATCGACGAAGAACACGTCCGCCTCGTAGCAGACCGTCTTCCAGTCTTCTTACGGGAACGCGCAGAGGACGACGAGATTCAGCCTGTCTCGTCGGAAGAAGTGCAACACCAGCTTCGCCACCTCCAGCTCAAGAAAGCAGGCGGAGCAGACAACATCACCAACCTGATGCTGAAGCAGCTTCCCGACGCCGCAGCACAACATCTTGCGGCGATATTCAATGGGATTCTACGCTCCAGCGTGTATCCAGCCTGTTGGAAGCATGCGGAGGTAGTCGCCTTGCCTAAGCCAGGGAAGGACGCACGCATTGCGAAGAACTACCGGCCCATCAGTCTTCTACCAGCAACTTCGAAGCTCTTCGAAAGGCTGTACCTGGTCCGCCTGCTGGCGCACGTAAACGCCGAAGGACTTCTCCCCGACGAGCAGTTCGGGTTCCGTCGGGAACACGCGACGACGCACCAGCTGCTGCGCCTGACGGAGGAAGCGTTCGGAGCCGTTGACCGACGTAAGTATTTCGGGGCTCTTCTGCTGGACGTGTCACGTGCCTTCGACTCCGTGTGGCATGACGGCCTCCTGTACAAGCTTCTTGTGCAGGGGTTACCTGTGTCGCACGTGAGGCTCCTGCAGAGCTACCTGCAGGAAAGGACGTTTCACGTCCGCGCAGCCAGTGGAATTTCCACGGAGCGCCGAATACTTGCGGGTGTACCTCAAGGCTCGGTCATCGGTCCGACGCTTTACTCCCTCTACACCGCCGACCTGCCACGCACGAACCGCGTCCAGACGGCACTATATGCCGACGATACGGCGATCTACAGCAGCAGCTGGAGCGTCGACGTCTTGCATCGGCGTCTACAGGCAGCCACCGACGAGCTCTCGGAGTGGGCAAGAAAGTGGCGCCTCGCCTACAACGGAGACAAGAGCCAGGCGATAATCATCACAAATCGCCCCCTCCGTCACGACGCGCCGACAGTCTCGGTGTGTGGTGTGCCAGTACCTTGGAACCACACCGCCAAGTACTTAGGCGTTACTTTAGACCGTCGTCTCACATGGCAGCAACATATAGAAGAAACAAGAGGAAAGGCACTGGGTAGATTGAGGCTGCTCTACCCTGTGCTCAACCCCACGTCAACGCTGCCAGAAGACGTCGGTCTTACGCTGTACAAGGCCGCCATACGACCGCTGCTGGAGTACGCCGCGGTCGTGTGGGGAAACACGGCCGACACAAATCTTAAGCGCCTGCAGACCATACAAAACAGGGCGCTACGACTGGCACTACACCTGCCCAAGGACTTCCCCACGGAGGAGCTCCATCGCGTCGCTGCCGTCAAGCCTCTACGTCAGAGGTTCAAGGACGCAGCGACAACATTCTACGAGAAAGCCGAGATGTCGACCAACCAACTGATCAGAGGACTCGGCAGCCGACCGCACTGGCGGGCGTCATTACGCTGGCCAGACCTGCTGCGCCTGTAAGGTTTTGCAGCAACTTACTCCACATAGTCCCAGTGCAGGACAGCTTTTAATCTCATATGCTTACTCCATAATTATATCTTGTCTTAATGTAGGAAAAATAGCGTTAGGCCATTAGAATCTACGTCCAATTCAAGTGGGACACATCCCATGTTCCACACATTTGCACACCCGTCACGGCGCACCGTAGCCGACTCGCTAGCGCCGGGTGAGGAGCTGCCGCTTGTGCTTTTTTTGTTGCTTGAGGAGGAGGAAGAATGACAGGCCGCGGCAAGGGAGGAAAGGGGCTGGGCAAGGGTGGCGCCAAGCGGCACCGCAAGGTGTTGCGCGACAACATCCAGGGCATCACGAAGCCCGCCATCCGCCGCCTGGCTCGCAGGGGCGGCGTGAAGCGCATCTCTGGTCTGATCTACGAGGAGACCCGCGGAGTGCTGAAGGTGTTCCTGGAGAACGTGATCCGCGACGCGGTGACGTACACTGAGCACGCCAAGCGCAAGACTGTGACGGCCATGGACGTGGTGTACGCCCTGAAGAGGCAGGGGCGCACCCTGTACGGTTTCGGCGGTTAGGCAGGCAGCCGGTGTGCTGTGCTGTGGCCTTCCCGCGGCCGTGCCGTTGCCCGTGCTTGGTGGGAGAGACGAAAAACGGCCCTTTTCAGGGCCACCACACTGTTCGGAAATTGAAAAGTGCGAAAGGGTCTGTGTTGCCTGCCTGCCTCTGTGTGTGTGTGTTTGTTGTTGTTGTTGTTGTTGTTGTGCGCCTCTGTTGCTTTGCGTGCGTGCGTTCCGTTTGGAGTTTCGACGTGACGTGTGTGATGATGGATGCGGGAGGGCGCGGCTGAGTCCGGTGTGTGCGTGGTTTGTTTGTGGCGCGGGCCGGATCATCGATCGGATCAGCTGTTTGGTTTGGTTTGGTTTGTCCTGTGCCTGTGTGTTTGGAGAGCGCGCGCGGCGGCCCGCGTGTCGTCCGTCGTCGGGCCGTTACGCGCTCTTTTAATTATGAACATATTAACAATGATCACATCACATTATTGGTGTATTGATGTCGTTGTCGTTGTTTGGAACGCGACTGTGCGTGCGTGGAGGGGTGCAGAAAAAATGTGTGTGTGTTCGGCCACACGGGCTGTGGACAAGATGGCGGACGTGCGCCGGCGCTGTGGACGTTGTTGTAAAGTGCGGCGAGGACGACGGAAACTTTGCTTTGGACGTAGGTTTGTGTGGTGGCCCTGAAAAGGGCCGATTGTTGTGAGGCGAGCCGGCAAGGCAAAGGCGCGTTTGCGTTTGCGTGCAGGGAGCACGCAAGCGCAGCGCCGCGGTCCCTGTTTAGGCCTTCTTCTCGGTCTTCTTTGGCAGCAGGACGGCCTGGATGTTGGGCAGGACACCACCCTGTGCGATGGTGACGCCCGACAAGAGCTTGTTGAGCTCCTCGTCGTTGCGGATGGCGAGCTGCAGGTGGCGCGGGATGATGCGCGTCTTCTTGTTGTCGCGGGCCGCGTTTCCGGCCAGCTCGAGCACCTCAGCCGCGAGGTACTCCATGACGGCGGCGAGGTAGACGGGCGCCCCGGCGCCGACGCGCTCGGCGTAGTTTCCCTTGCGCAGGAGGCGGTGGATTCTGCCGACCGGGAACTGGAGCCCAGCCCTGCTTGAGCGGGACTTTGACTTGCCCTTGACTTTGCCTCCCTTTCCGCGTCCGGACATGGCGTTTGGCTAGTGGCGTAAGCGCTAAACACGTAACCGTAACGGTGCGAGCCGCAGCGAGTCGAGCAGCGGAGTGCGTGCGTGTGCCGGCGGCGGCGGGGTGGGGGTCCCTTTATGGGCTCGGGTGCGGCGGCCGGTTGCGCGCGCGCCCCATTGGTCGGCGGCCGCAACAGGGCGAGCTGGTAAAGGTGCGGTGTTGCGGTAGCGGCGGGTGCCACTGTGTGGGGAGACGCTGACTAGAGCGGAGCGCTTGCTGCCTGTTGTTGTACGTTCGAGATGCCGCCCAAGACTAGCGGGAAGGCCGCCAAGAAGGCCGGCAAGGCGCAGAAGAACATTTCGAAGGGCGACAAGAAGAAGAAGCGCAAGAGGAAGGAGAGCTATGCCATCTACATCTACAAGGTGCTGAAGCAGGTGCACCCCGACACGGGCATCTCGTCGAAGGCGATGAGCATCATGAACAGCTTCGTGAACGACATTTTCGAGCGCATTGCGGCCGAGGCGTCTCGCCTGGCGCACTACAACAAGCGCTCGACCATCACGTCCCGCGAGATCCAGACGGCTGTGCGGCTCTTGCTGCCTGGCGAGCTGGCCAAGCACGCCGTGAGCGAGGGCACGAAGGCGGTGACCAAGTACACGAGCTCCAAGTAAGGAGGAGGTTGTTACTTCGGCTCTTGGAAGGAAGGAAGGAAGGAAGGAAGGAAGGAAGGAAGGAAGCTCCCTCCGTTGCGAGAGCGGCAAAACGGCCCTTTTCAGGGCCACCAAATTGCCTTTGCGGGAAGAGCGGAATTGTTTGTGTGTGTGTGAGTGAGTGAGTGAGTGAGTGAGTGAGAGGGGCGGCATAGCTACCCGGTTTGGTTGGTTGCGAGGCAGCTGGTGGTGCTGCTGTGCCGTGGTGGTGTGGTCTCGAATGTGGTTGTGGTTGTGGTTACTGGGGTACGGCCGCGAGGGTTTGGTTGCCGCCGGTGTGACGTGGAATGCGTGCACGAGTCTTGGCGTGGTTGTTTGTCGACACACAGATAGATCGATAGGAGGTGTTGGTGCTGTCTGTGGCGCTGATTCATGTCTTTGTCTCCGTCTGCCCGGTTAGTCACGTGACTGCAATTGAAAGTCCTCGCGATTGATTGATTGTTGGATGTCACCGTTACGGCCGTCTGTTGTCACATCATACATGATGGCGAGGGTGAAATGTTGTGTTGCCGTCGACTATTCCCTTTGCTGTACGGCGCGTTGGTGTGTGTGTGTTGGTGACGTTTTAAATGGACGTGTCGTACTATCATCCATTACGAAGTCGCCAAGAAATGTACGGGCGGGTGGGGTAGGCGACACGCACGGTGGTGTACCTATTTGGCCCTTGATTTGATGATAGCCGTTTCTGCAGTTTGACTGATGATTGATTGGACTGTTGTGCGCACGCACGTCATTCACGGTGCACGTGTGTTCGGTTGAGTACAGTAAGCGTGAGGCTAGACGACGACGGTCGTTGTTTGTTGTTATGGGCGTACACGCGTTTCGTTGGTCTGTGTCCCCCGGTGTGAAATGGCAGGTGTGTCGGTGATGTGATCCGATCCGGCGGCTCTGAGTAACTGTCAATATCGGCGCGGTACACCGGCGTCATGGCAACGTGTCGGTGTTCACACCAGTCGCACTGTGGCACCGTCGGCGCCGCGAACGGTGACGAAAGGCTGACCTTTGATCGGTCGAGTGTCGTGTCTGGGCAGAACGTGTGGAATGAGCAAAACTGTTGGGGACGGAAACAATGGTGGAGGAGGGGAACGGAAAGTAATAAAACAAACAAAATGGAGAAGCAATCACCGGAAAACGAAGCAGGGAAAAACGGAGAGGCGCTGTCTATAGCAACGGAACGTTCCCGTGCATTGCAGCCGCACTGAAAGGCGTTTACGGCGCGGCTGCAGGTGTCGGCCGTGGTGACGGCTGAATTGCATTGCCTTCCCGGATGAAACGTTCGCCGACATGGCTCGGAGGAGGAATCTATGAGAATGCGTTGCCCTTGCCTGCCGTTTCGTGTGCCCTCCTGTTGTGTACGCTGTTGTTGTCCGGTGTAGCGAAGGGTGTGTATGTAGGGGTGTGTGTGTGTTTAGTGGGGAATTGGAAGGTCGATAGCTGCCGTCACGGTCAAGATAACGCAGTCAAAGGTGTCGCGAAAAAGTGTGTTAGCCGTGGTTGGTTGGTTCGTGTGTTTTAAAGAGAATGGACGAGAGAGAGAAAGTAGGTGGAGAGTGCGTTGCGTGTTGCCTAACTGCGTCCGCGAATATGGCAGTAGTTGGTGGTGGGCGTGCCCTTGCATGTGGCCCGGAAGGCGTGTCCGTTTCGCGGTAGTGGCACCGCTGCTGGCATATTCGGGAGATGGGAGGGGCGCGAAAGGAGAAAGGAGACGCGGAGGCTTTTAAAGACGGGGAGGGCGCGTGTGGGTGGCTCGCGCTGCGCTCGGCGGTTGTGTTTGTGCAACAAATGTGTTGCCGGGAGGGGACCGTTGTTGTGGTGCGGTTGTAGCCTCAGACGCGGCCGGCAGTGAACGTGAGACGACGGATGCGGGCCGGGGCGGCGCATGTCGCCGGTGCCATGCCTTTTAAGAGCCGCGTGGTCGGGGGTGTGCGCACCGTGTGTCGTGTTGCGAGACAGCATCATTTGTGCTGCGTGGCGTGGCGTGGCGTGGGGGCGAGGAGAGCGAGCCGCGCGGTGTGCTTGTGCGCCGGAGAATGGCACACTGCGCCTGCCCGTTGAGGAGGCCGATGGCCGTGGTGTGGTGGAAATGGAGCGCGTCGGACGTGCACCAATGAGAAAGAGAAACAAAGCGGCGACAACGAACGAAAGGGGGAGGGAGGCCATTGTGTCACATGCGGCGGTGGGAGGAAAAAAAAAAAAACAAACAAACAAACAAACAAGAAACGAAGACGTAAGAAAGAGGAGAAACAACAAAGAGAATGAGTCGTGCGTTCGCGAGGGGGGGTGCGCGTGTAACTCCGGTACGCGCAGTGCCGGAGCCCAACGGCTGTGTCGTCGACGCCAGTGCTTGTCGGCCGAATGGGTGCGGGAATAGAGGCAGCGTCGGCACGGAGAAGCAAGCAAGAAGGAAGGACGCACGCGCGCTGCGGCGTTTGGCGCGGTTTGCGGCTGGCGCCTTTGGTGGCAACGGCCGGGACAAGCAGCGGTGTATGGTGGTGTGCGGGGCGGACAGGGGCGGCGGCGGTGGTGGACTGGGAGGAGGCGAGGCGGCGCCGACGGTGGCGTGTGGTACGGCGAAAACGGGACGGACGGACGGCGGATGTTGGAGAGGCGCCGCGCACGCAGACACATGGAAGGAAGGAAGGAACGAACGCAAGGGAACAAATGGAGGGGGCGAATGTGGAGATGCGGGCAGGCGGTGGTGTTTGTGGGCATGTGGTGGGGAGAAGGGCGGGGGCGGGAGGACAGAGGCGAGGCGACTGCGTGCTTGCTCGCTCGCTCGCGTGTCTTTTGTTTTTGTGTTTGTTTTTCCATCGTTTGGTCGCCTTGGAGCCTGTCGGTCCCGTCCGTGTGTGGCCACGCTTCGGGTGCGTGTATGTTTGTACGTTTCGTTTGTTCGTCTTCTGCAGCAGAGGCGGTGCGCGGCAGTGGGAACGCCTGCCTGGCGGCTGGGACGGCCAGCAAATGCGGTTGGATGGGCGGCCACAGCACCGCACCTGTGCCCAAGGAGGCGACGCTGGCGGCGGGGCCCCCTCGGATGCGGCCGGCTGGGGGCTGTGTGCGCTGCCGCTGCCGCTGCCGCCGCCGCCGCCGCCGCCGCCGCCGCCGCCGCCGCCGCCGCCGCCGCCGGTGCTGGTGCTGGTGCTGGTGCAGCAGCAACAACGACGAACAACGAGTAAGCAAGAAGAGGACGAAGCGGATGGCTGGTGGGTGAGTGCATTTATTTAGGCGGTCGACAAGGCAGTGCGTGATGTGGCGTTGTGACGGGGGTTTGCTCACGTGGCCTCGTTTGTGTTGATGCGCAGGAAGATGAGATGCGGGCAGACGCAGACGCGTACAGAGAGACGAGCCCGGTCTGCAGCAGGATGTGTGGCGCGGCGCGCCGAGTGCAGAGCAGCGCGCGCCGCCTGGGCCGGGCTGGGCCCGCCCGGCGGCGGGCCGCGCTGTTGTCGCGGACGTGAGCGCCCCCTGGCGGGTGGTCGGAGGCGGCGCGGTGGACGTGTGTCCGGTTGGCCAGTGCACATTGCGAGTGGCTGGCTGGCGGTCGGCGGCGAGACGGGAGAGGAGGTATGTGTCGCGGGCGCCTTTGCTGCGCTGCGTCGTTGCGTGCCTGGGCGTGCGCCTGTCGACTGTGTGTGACTGTGTTGGGCGTTGTGCCACGTACGTGTGTGCTCGGCCGAAGGCGTCGGAAGAAAAAGAGAGAGAGAGACGGGCGGGAAAGTGGGTCGGTGTGCGTGCGTCGCCCGTGATGCGATGATGTCGCGTCATGTCATGTCATGTCTTTGCGAAACGGCTGCCGAGAGGTGTGTGGTGGCGAGCGGGAATGTGCGTTTGGTGGTTGCCGGCCGGCCGGCAGTTGTTGGTGGTTCCTCCTGTGTGGTTGTTTGTGCTGCTTTGATGGCAACGTGGAAGGACGCCGGTTTTTCCGTGCCTTGCGTGTGGTTGTGTCGACGGTGACTGGTTGGGGGTGTGCGCCGATGCACGTGCCATGTTGTTATGTTTGGGTCGTGAGTGTGTTTTTGGCTGTGTTGTTGTGTACGGGAAGGGGGAGAGAGGAGGAGGCGGCGGCGGCGGCGGCGGCGGCGGGGGTGATAGTGCGTGCAGTAGTGCCGTTGCGACGGGCGTCGGGTGGAGCCGTGCGTAGTGGCGGAAAGGTGTAGGTTGCGGGAAGCGAGCCCGTCGCGTGTCGTCGTCGACGACGGGGTCGCGTGCGCTGTGAATCGAGAGTGGCGGGAAAGGGGCAGCGTGCCGCTGTGTCGTGGTCGTTAGCAGAGGCCTGTGTGCCTGTCCGTTTGTTTTCTGTCGGACGCTTGGTGCGAGGTGTTTGTTTTGTTTTGTTGCCGCCGCCGCGGTTGTTTTTGTTTGTCGGCTGTGCTGTGTCGGTGGGTCGGCGAGCTGTTTTGCGGTGCGTGAATGTGTTGGTGCAAAAGTGGCGGCGGCGTCATGGCTGCGACCGCGACGAGCCGCGGGCGCGCCATTGATGATGTTGAACACAGAGCGGCTGTGTGCAATGGGAGGCCTTGTGTACGGGTAGCGGTGTTGTCGTACGTGCATCCGGCCCGGTGCGGAAAGCGCCGTTGCGGTTGCGGGTTGCCTCTGGTCGCGACGTGTGGTGCTCGGCTTTGTGGGTTTTTTTGGTGCCCCTTTGGCCGGTGGGTGGTGTTTGTTGTTTTGTGTGTGTGTGTGTGTGTGTGTGTGTGGTCGGTCTCTTTGGCGCTCGGTATATATCTGCCTCCTGCTCGGTCTTGTTGTCGACGTCGTCTGTAGTTTTTTGCGGCTTGCCGACGACCGACCGACCGAACTACTACCTACCTGTGACAGCTACGTGTGGCGCCCGAAGGTGAACGTAACGTGACCTCGGCGCCCTTAGCCTAACCTAAGATGTCCGGCCGTAAGGTAGGTGCGGCCACCTGACGCCTCACGTCCGAACGCTTAACCTAACTTTGACGCCTAACCTAACTTTAACCCTTAACCTAACCCACGTCCACCTAACGTAACCTAACCTAACCCAAGCGACGCCAACCCTAACCTAAGGTGTTGTACACTGCGAATGTCGAAGGCATGTTATAGTCTTAGGTGGAGAGCACTACACGCAACAAGCGGCTACACGGGTAGCAGGGGTTGTGTGGCGTGGGCTGGGCGGTTTTGTTAGGTTAGATGGCCTTGGGCAAGTACAGAAAGGGGGCAACAGCAGCCTCAACGGGTGCGGGGACCAAGCAGCAATCGGTATCGTTTGTTAATTGTCAACTGTCGAAGCTGCGTTGGTACAGTACCGGAACCGCAAGCGCTGACAGAGAAAGCACCGAAGCTCTGCAATCGTGATAAGGTACAGAAAGCTGGCTGACGCCAGGGATAAATTCTGCCGAAATTGTCACAAAGGTACAGACGGTGTTTTAGAAAGGCTCGATTGCATGCAACCGGTGGTGGTGTGTTCGTCGCTGTTTGAGTAGTAGTTTTGATCCTGTAGTGAAGTAGAGGTGGATGGTTCCTGTGAAATATTGTGGGTGGAGGTTACACCCAACAACCGAGCTAGGTTTAATAATAATTGGCTCCTTTGACCGACCTCCCGACGCAGCAGCATTAGTGGCAGAACAACGGAGAGACGGATTTTGGAAACACATTTCACATACATTTTCCTCAGCATGTTAGGGTCTTAGGTGGAGATTTCAATTTACCCGATATAGACTGGGACACTCAGATGATGTTCAGGACGGGTGGTAGGGGGACAGAGAGCATCGAGTGACATTATACTGAGTGCACTGTCCGAAAATCACCTCGAGCAAAATGAACAGAGAACCGACTCGTGGAGATAACATCGTGGACCTACGGATGACAAACAGACCCGAACGTGTTTCGACTCTGTATGTGCAGAACAGGGACGCAGTGATCATAAGGCCGTTGCAGGGAGGACGGTGTATCTATCTGTTTTGGCTAGCAAGAGTAATAGAAGGCAGATTTGCAGACGACCCGACAGATGAAAAGGCAAATGCCTGTTCCGACACTGACAATGTTGAGTGTTCATGGAGAAAGTGCAAGGCAATGGTAAAAATGCGTTTTTAGACAGGTACGTGCCGAGTGTCGAACTGTGAGGGATGGGAAAAAAAACCCACCGTGGTATACTACAACAACAACGTTAGGAAACTGTTGCGAAAGCAAAGAGAGCTTCACCCAAAGTTTAAACGCAGCCAAAACCTCCGAGACAAACAGAAGCTAAACGATGTCCAAAGTGTGAGCGTAAGGAGGGCTATGCGTGAAGCGTTCAGTGAATTCGAAAGTAGAACAAACCCTATGTACCGACGTTGACAGAAAATGCTAGGACGTTCCGGTCTTGCGTTGAATCAGTAAGTGGCTCGAAACAGCATATCCAGACACTCCGGCATGGTGATGGCATTGAAACAGAGGATGACACGCGTAAAGCTGTGAAATACCTAAACACCTGTTTCCAAAGCTGTTTCACAGAGGACGGACCGCACTGCAGTTCCGTCTCTAAATGCTCGCACGAACGAGAAACCGGCTGACATCGAAATAAGTGTCCAAGGAGGAATGGGAAAGTCCGCCGGAC